>NC_041401.2:3603287-3703287 GCF_900747795.2 Erpetoichthys calabaricus | reverse complement strand
TGGGCGGGCGCCCTGCCCGGGATTTGTTCCTGCCTTGTGCCTTGTTGTCAGCTGGGATTGGCTCCAGCAGAACCCCGTGACCCTGTGCTAGGATATAACGGGTTGGGTGATGACTGACTGATTGATTATGCACAGGAAAGTAAATACTGTATCTACTCACATAAAACTTGGGTCTTGAAACCTGAAAAAAACAACAATAAAATCAGACCCCGACTTATACGCCTGTTCAAAAAATATTTTTTTTACATCTTCTTGCCTCCTCCAATCTCCCACCAGTTTCTCAGACACATCGAATTTTGCTGCAGTAGCGCAGTTACCAATTTCTTTAGCCACTGCAATTACTTTTAATTTAAAACCAGCTTCTGATCGAACGCTCCACCGTAGATAAGGGATGCTCTTACGATAAAGGTGTATGAGGGTGTGAGATACACAAAACATTAAACAGTGCAAATGTCGCTTCAGAATAGTTCGGTATTACCGTGTGGTCACGTAGGCACAATACATAGAAAACAAAGGCCGTGTGCCCAGTAGTTACTCTCTCAGGTGGGCATTAGCATATCATAATCTCTTGGACCAATAGCATGAGTTTTCCGCATTCGACTTATACAACTGACATTATAAAATACCAGAAATGATATGGTAAAATCAAGGCCCGACTTATCCGCGTGAGAACTTAAACACAAGGATATACGGTAAGTAAAAATTGATTTATAGAGCACCTTTCACAGGCAAAGGCCAAAAAGCACTGTACAGTTATATATACAGCTAGCTGGGCTACCTGTCTAAGATGGGTTGAAATCTACGTAATAAATGAAGACCTCAGGGTTAACGTTTGCATTGCACCATGCAATGCATATGTCTCTGTTATATGCCAATTGGTATGGGATTCATGAAAGCAGTAGTGATGTGCCATCTGCTGAAATGACAGACACTGCAATCAGACAGACATACAGACATACACAGAGGTACTTATTCTTGTATTAACTCTTTTAGGGAGTTTAGATGTCAACTTTTGTCAGCACAAGGGGTCGAGGACAGATGTCGACCCTAAGGATCAGAGAGTGAAAAAAAAAAAGCTGAAAACATCAACAGAATTTGCCATTACACTAATGGTAGACCCTCTTTGCTAGAAGGACTGTTAGATTGACTTATTGAGTTGACGTCAGATCCCTCAGTGTGCGTGAATAGCATAAAGTAAACAACATCTAGAATGGCACTGACATCGGGCAAGAAAGAGAGAAGCCAACGCGCAAAGCAAAATGAAATATATTTTTATTTTCTTGCATATTATTGCTGAATCGGATTTTGACTTATCAAACTCCGATTTTCATGCAAGTCATCTGGGGCCTCATGTATAATGCAGTGTGTAGAATTTACACTTAAACATGACTTATGAAATAAAAGTGGAAATGTGCGTATGCACAAAAAAAAACCCAGATGCATAAATCTGTGCAAATGGCAAGTTCCACACACTTCCCTTTTCTAAATCCCTACAACTGTGAAATTTAACGCACGTGCACACACCTACAGCCCCACCCTGACTCCTCACAGAATGTCACATATTTTAATATGCAAATCAGCATAAACATCACCTTACATTCAGTGTTTAGTTAAAAAACAAAGGAAGAAGCATGTGAAAAAAAACGAATTTCAGCAAATGCGAAGTGGAGTCATGGAAAAATGTACTATTTGCAGTGGTATAAGAAACAAAAGCGTGGTGGAGACGCTCAAAAGTTCAGAAACTCGCAAAGTGCCTGAAAGAAAAAAGAAGTTATCAGATTTCACAGTCGACGTGAAAAGACTAGTCACGGCCCACCATTTATTGTGTTTCAGACAATATTACAAAAGCTGACCCCCGTGCCGATGACATGATGGTGCTGCTGGGCCAAGCTTGTCTTGTAGCTGTGTGCTGACAGACGCTGTTCTGGAGTCACAAAATGCAATAGTGGATACTGGAAAAGATGTGATTTAATGAATATAAGGGCTGTACTATGTGATATTGACCACAAATTAAATGATTGGTTAAAACGTAAATGCTGCATCTGATTACCTGTTTTTACATTCTGCTAATTGCATTCATATGAAGTTGTAATGCTGTCCGATCTGGCTGATCATTTAGTGGGTCAGGTTCATCGTAGCGCATCTATTCAGGTTACATGCTTGCACACTACGACACTACGATGGGCTACAACACTTCCCGCATCATCACACTGAGCCCTGGAGCACCGCAGAGCTGCATGCTTAGTCCACTGCTCTTCACCCCGCTGACTCACAACTGCACAGCACCGACCACATCATCAAGTTTGCTGGGACTAATAAGCAGGGATGATGAAACAGCATACAGAGATGAGGTGGAACGGCTGTCCGCATGGTGTGAAGACAACAATCTATCTCTCAATGTCGACAAGACAAAAGAGATAATTGTGGACTTCAGAAAATCACATCCTGCCCACATCCCACTCAGCATCAACGGACTAGATGTGGAAACTATTAGGAGTACCAAGTTTCTCGGTGTGCACATAACTGAGGAACTTACATGGACGCATAACACCTCATCACTAATCAAGAAAGCCCAGCAGAGACTACACTTCCAGAGGCGGCTGAAGCGAGCAAGTCTTCCCCCTTCCATCTTTACCATTTTCTACAGAGGCACCATTCAGAGTGTTCTGACCAGCTGTATCACTGTCTGGTATGGCAACTGCAACATATCTGACCGCAAGCGCCTGCAAAGGACAGTGAAGATGGCAGAGAACATTAGTGGGGTGCCTCTCCCATCACTACAGGACATATTTTACAAACACAGTGTCCGCAAGGCCTGCAGCATTGTGCAGGACCCCTTACACCCCTCACATGGACTTTTCGCACTTCTGCCATCCAAGAGAAGATACTGCAGCATCAAAGCCAGATCTGCCAGGCTGCAGGAGAGTTTTTACCCCCAAGCTGTCAGACTCCTTAACAACATGCTGCCCCCTGGGATCTTCCACACAGCCTCAACCACCTCTAAAAACAGAACTTTTATACACGCGAGTCACTGACCTGTAAAGACGAGTGTGCAGGTAGAGAAGAACTGAAAATCTCACACTGACCTTTAAGGATTTTGTACACTGCACTTTGACATTCTTTGATTCTTTGATATCCTTCTGCTGTGAAACATTCTTACCTGTCATTGTTTACACATGTCTTAAATAACTATTATCATACACTGATACTTTCTGTGGGGTGGCACGGTGGCACAGTGGGTAGCACTGCTGCCTCGCAGTTGGGAGACCTGGGGGCCTGGGTTCGCTTCCCAGGTCCTCCCTGCGTGGAGTTTGCATGTTCTCCCCGTGTCTGCGTGGGTTTCCTCCGGGCGCTCCGGTTTCCTCCCACAGTCCAAAGACATGCAGGTTAGGTGGATTGGCGATTCTAAATTGGCCCGTGGGTGTGTTTGTGTGTGTCCTGCAGTGGGTTGGCACCCTGCCTTGGATTGGTTCCTGCCTTGTGCCCTGTGTTGGCTGGGATTGGCTCCAGCGGACCCCCGTGACCCTGTGTTCGGATTCAGTGGGTTGGAAAATGGATGGATGGATGATACTTTCTGTATTATCTATATATATTATTTATTATATTACATATTTATTGACTATATTTATGTATCTAAATTGCATACCATACATTGCATCAATCTTGTCTTTGCACAATGTCTTGTCTTGTTTGTGTTTTAATTTTAAATTTTAATTCCAATTTTAATTTTTTATTTGCACTTCATGTTGTTACACTGTGGACCCTGAGCTTCGCAGTTTCGTCTATCTGTATACTTGTATATGGTTGAGATGACAATAAAGTTCGCTTTGACTTTGACTTGAAAGTTCTGTGCACTATAGAGCAGCACGTTAATGAGTGGAAATGCTTTCTATTTACATAAGCAAATTCATTCCTTGAAGCTGCCTTTGTAGTATAGTGATGGCACCGATCGCCACAACGGATCAATCCTCTGCTCTTTACTTTGAGGTGACTCACTATCCTTAAAAGGACCACTTGCTTTTTGCCGCACTAGTTGGAAAAAGCACCTGCAACTGTGCAGAGCAGCCATTTTCATAGGTTTTCCAGCTATATACAGTTTGTTGTAATGCCACCTCATTCTTTTGGTGATTCATTCCTGGCTGATCTAACTTGTCCAGCACCTTTGCAATAGCAATGTGTGTGCAGTTGACCACTCTAAATACATTTGGAAAAACAGACCTGGCTGCGAATTGAGCTTTTATATTTTCCAGTTCAACCACAGTTTAAGGAAATCTTATCTATCAGGATAACGAGCGGACAATACCATCCTTTACAGCTGGCATGGCGGGACTCGTGATGTTTGTAAAATACCCGATCAGTCAGCAAGCTCCTGTGGCTAAAAACCTGAGAGTGAGCAGAACTTGCAAAGAAGCACAATTCCTCAAAGTCTGCCATTGGAAAGCTGGTGCCAATTCAGCAAACAGCGCCAAGAGGGTAGCTCTTGGAAATCAAAAGCGACCCAGAAGCCAGTCATCATCATCTGTAAATATGCACTCACTTCTAATTCTTCCATTTGCAATGTCTTCTAACAATGTTAAAGCAGCCATAGTAATTGGAATAGTTTGCTCATTCCGTGCACCATTATACTGTTCCAGAATGATTACGATCAAGTGAATTAAATTTGTAAACGATATGAAATTAATTTTGGTATATTTGATGAAACCTGCATAATGGATGTGAATCTAAAAAAGAAAAGCAGACTACAGAAACAATAGCACTGCTTTGACGCTGGGTGCTGCCAGTTTGCAAAACCGAGCAGGAAAGTGAGCACACAAGGGGGGGCCCTGCTGTGAAAATGCGAGTGGCTTTACGCCAAGTTTAGTTTCTTTACATCTTGAAGTGAGTGTGAAAACAGGTGTATGCAACATTTTTCTGCATATGCACCGTTTATGCATGAGGCCCCTGGAGATTGAAAATGAAAGTCAGGTACCTGCATCAGCTGATCAGTCGCACCTACGGCAGCGTTCGCCCCGGGAAGATTACACAGACAGAGATCTGTGGGAGGCAACTGGACTTCAAATGACGTGGCGTGCTACTGGACACTACTGATCACCAGGCACTTGACTACTTCAAGCTGTTTCGTTTCCAGAAAGTGCCTTTCAGCTTATGAGTGATGAGACAAATAGATATGTAATAAGTATGTGAACTTACATATTGTAGGGGCTTGTGGAACACAAACAGAGTGACATTTATACATATAAAAGGCAAAGCCCTCACTGACTCATCACTGACTCTCCCACTTTCCATTTAGCTGGTGTGGAGGATGGCCAGGGTTCATGCCCGGCCAGGACATCCCTTCTATTTGTATTCCGGGGGAGCAGCCATGGACTCCTCAATACCTCCCCCGGGACGTTTGGTGGCAGCCTCCCTGGTTGATGATGCTTCAGTGTCCCACAGGGTTTCATGGGAGATGGAGTTCTTCCCAACCCTGTGGGGACCTGGGATGGCCACCAGGGGGCGAGGCAGAGATAGTTAAGCCCAGCTGGTCTAATCATGGGCCCACACGGGAATGCAATTGGGAACAGGTGAGCAAGCACCAAGAGCACTCCCGGGAGGGCCATAAAAGAAGCCAGCAACCACCACTCAGGGCCAGAATCGGGAGGAAGAGGTGCCTGAGAGGAGGAGGAGGAGGAGGAGGAGGAGGAGGAGGAGGAGGTGGTGGTGGTGGTGGTGGTGGTGGTGGTGGTGGTGCCAACGGAAGGATTGCTGTCTTGAGAAAGAGGTACTTTGGGACTGTGTTATACCTGTGGGGTTCACGGGGAAGACGTGCCCCACATGTGAAGAAAAAGATTTATTTGTGCTGTGTTAAGTGCTCGTGGGACTGTGTTGGGCCTGTGGGACACGGGGAAAGACATGCCCCACGGCTGAAGAGAAAATAAAGATTTGTGTTCAATTTACACATGCCTCAGTGTGAATCTGTGCCGGGTTGGACGCTTCTATAGTGCCTTATTCACACTGGCGTAGTCGCATACGTGCCTCGCTCTGTTGCGTGTAGCAGCGCGCTGCTATGCCGGGTCTCCACACAATATTTTTGTACAGGTCCCGGTCCAAATGGACGGACCGGAATCCTGCCGACTACGCCAGTGTGAATAAGGTGAAATATATAGGTCCGACCAGGCACAGATTCACACTGAGGCACATATAAATTGAATACAATTATTTTCTCTTCAGCCATAGGGCACGTCTTCCCTGTGTCCCACAGGCCCAACACAGTCCCACAAGCACTTAACACAACACAAATCTTTTTCTTCACCTATGGGGCACGTCTTCCCCGTGAACCCCACAAGTATAACACAGTCCCAAAGTACCGGTTTCTCAAGACAGCAATCCTCTCAGGCACCTCTTCCTCCCGATTCTGGCCCTGAGTGGTGGTTGCTGGCTTCTTTTATGGCCCTCCCGGGAGTGCTCTTGGTGCTTGCTCACCTGTTCCCAATTGCATTCCCGTGTGGGGCCCATGATTAGACCAGCTGGGCTTAACTATCTCTGCCTCGCCCCATGGTGGCCATCCCAGGTCCCCACAGGGTTGGGAAGAACTCCATCTCCCATGAAACCCTGTGGGACACTGAAGCATCATCAACCAGGGAGGCTGCCACCAAACGACCTGGGGGAGGTATTGAGGAGTCCATGGCTGCTCCCCCGGAATACAAGTAGAAGGGACATCCTGGCCGGGCATGAACCCTGGCCATCCTCCACAGTGGGAAGCTGAAATTTTGCATGCTTAGTCCTTGTAGTGTACTTACAAAAGTTAGGTATGTTTCATGTCCTATTGCAACACCCAAGGGGGGGAAACGGGTGTCCTCCCCCTAAACTGTATATTGTCATGCTTGGGTCACAGATTTGCACAGAGACACAGGAGGTTGTAGAAAAGAAAGGAACTTTATTCAAAACACTGCAAACAAACATCTGTCTCTTTTCAAAAGTTTAAACGTGCTCCTCCATGACAAGTCAGAGATGACAGTTCCCCCAGGAGCAGAGAATGTCTGAGAGAGAGAGAGAAGGAGAAGCAAGCAATCAATTTAACAAAACTGAAAGAAGCCCGTACAGGCTTTTTAAGAATGCGGAGCACCGCGCGAGAGGCATATTACGCGACAGAGCCGGCCAGAAGGGAAAGGAGGAATGTGAAGGTAATCTGTCTGTGTTTCTTAGGGGTTTTCCCAGGGGTGTCTGTATACTCTGGGGGTGCGATCAGCTCCGCAGCTCACAATATATAGATAGGGGAAACTCCTCCTCACAATTTCTACGACTTCCAATATATGTAAGGAAGCCCAAATTTCCCATGTTCATCATTTACACTGTATTTACAAATGTAAAGTATGTTTCATTTTGCGCCGTGCCCCGTAACGAACTTTCGAAAATGACGTCTTCTTTTTGGCAGTTCTCACCATTATGCTGTAAGGAACTTTCGGAACTGACCTCTCCTTCTGGTGGTTTCATTCCTTATTTCTGTTAACAGACAATTTATTTCAGGGCAAAGACGCACAAGTTCCGTCCCCCGGCCCCCTTCCTATTTCTGCACCCCCGCTAACCACGGACCTACCAGATGGTTGGCTCCCTGCCTAAAAATTTGCATTTCTCATACACAACATTTACAATCATAAATGAAACTCTTTACAATCATCAAATTCACTCTCAATATTTAAAAAGCCTACGACAATTATGTTACGTTATTTTTAAAATGTTTCCTTTTCTTTTTCATAACTTCTAACCCACCTCCGGCAGAACTTCGACCACATCCCGAGGGAGGTGGGGGACATTGAGTCCGAATGGGCCATGTTCCGTGCCTCCATTGTTGAGGCAGCTGACCGGAGCTGTGGCCGTAAGGTGGTCGGTGCCTGTCGTGGCGGCAATCCCCGAACCCGCTGGTGGACACCGGCGGTGAAGGATGCCGTCAAGCTGAAGAAGGAGTCCTACCGGTCCCTTTTGTCCTGTGGGACTCTGGAGGCAGCTGATAGGTACCAGCAGGCCAAGCGGAATGCGGCTTTGGTGGTTGCTGAGGCAAATACTCGGGCGTGAGAGGAGTTTGGGGAGGCCATGGAGAACGACTTTCGGACGGCTTCAAGGAGATTCTGGTCCACCATCCAGTGTCTCAGGAGGGGGAAGCAGTGCAGTGTCAACACTGTATATGGTGGGGATGGTGCGCTGCTGACCTCGACTCGGGACATTGTGGGTCGGTGGGGGGAGTACTTCGAAGACCTCCTCAATCCCATTAACATGCCTTCCAATGAGGAAGCAGAGCCTGGGGACTCAGAGGTGGGCTCCCCCATCTCTGGGACTGAGGTCACCGAGGTGGTCAAAAAACTCCTTGGTGGCAGGGCCCCGGGGGTGGATGAGATACGCCCGGAGTTCCTCAAGGCTCTGGATGTTGTAGGACTGTCTTGGTTGACACGCCTCTGCAACATCGCATGGACATCAGGGACAGTGCCTCTGGATTGGCAGACCGGGGTGGTGGTCCCCCTCTTTAAGAAGGGGGATCGGAGGGTGTGTTCCAACTACAGAGGGATCACACTCCTCAGCCTCCCTGGAAAAGTCTATTCAGGGGTCCTGGAGAGGAGGATCTGTCGGATAGTCGAACCTCGGATTCAGGAGGAACAGTGTGGTTTTCGTCCTGGTCGCGGAACAGTGGACCAGCTCTATACCCTTAGCAGGGTCCTGGAGGGTGCATGGGAGTTTGCCCAACCAGTCTACATGTGTTTTGTGGACTTGGAAAAGGCATTCGACCGTGTCCCTCGGGGAATCCTGTGGGGGGTACTCCGAGAGTATGGGGTACCGGCCCCCCTGATAAGGGCTGTTCGGTCCCTGTACAACCAGTGCCAGAGCTTGGTCCGCATTGCCGGCAGTAAGTCAAACCCGTTTCCAGTGAGAGTTGGACTCCGCCAGGGCTGCCCTTTGTCACCAATTCTGTTCATAACTTTTATGGACAGAATTTCTAGGCGCAGCCAGGGTGTTGAGGGGGTCCGGTTTGGTGGGCTCAGGATTGGGTCACTGCTTTTTGCAGATGATGTTGTCCTGTTTGCTTCATCAGGCCGTGATCTTCAGCTCTCTCTGGATCGGTTCGCAGCCGAGTGTGAAGCGGCTGGGATGAGAATCAGCACCTCCAAATCCGAGACCATGGTCCTCAGCCGGAAAAGGGTGGAGTGCCCTCTCAGGGTTGGTAGCGAGATCCTGCCCCAAGTGGAGGAGTTCAAGTATCTCGGGGTCTTGTTCACGAGTGAGGGAAGAATGGAGCGTGAGATCGACAGGCGGATCGGTGCGGCGTCCACAGTGATGAGGGCTCTGCATCGGTCTGTCGTGGTGAAAAAGGAGCTGAGCCGCAAGGTGAAGCTCTCAATTTACCAGTCGATCTATGTTCCTACCCTCACCTATGGTCATGAGCTATGGGTAGTGACCGAAAGAACGAGATCGCGAATACAAGCGGCTGAAATGAGTTTCCTCCGCAGGGTGTCTGGGCTTTCCCTTAAAGATAGGGTGAGAAGCTCAGTCATCCGGGAGGGGCTCAGAGTAGAGCCGCTGCTCCTCCGCATCGAGAGGAGTCAGATGAGGTGGCTCGGGCATCTGATCAGGATGCCTCCTGGACGCCTCCCTGGTGAGATGTTCCGGGCACGTCTAACCGGGAGGAGGCCCCGGGGAAGACCCAGGACATGCTGGAGGGACTATGTCTCTCGACTGGCCTGGGAACGCCTCGGGATTCTCCTGGAAGAGCTAGAAGAAGTGGCCGGGGAGAGGGAAGTTTGGGCATCTCTGCTCAAGCTGCTGCCCCCGCGACCCGACCTCGGATAAGTGGGAGACAATGGATGGATGGATGGATGGATGGATGGATGAACTTCTAACACACTACTTCTCCGCTGCAAAGTTTGCTAGTTTTGCTAGTTTGTCATAAATAATCATTTTAAGTTGATTTATGTGTGAAACCTTTGCATTGTGTGCTTTTAGGAAAACTGAGCTTTTGGAAAAATATTCAGCCCTGGGACAAAAGGACTTCACCCACACCTCCCAATATTCACAAACAGATTGAAAGGATCGCCTTTTAGATCTGCTCTCAGAAAAATGCTATATAAATATAATTAATTATTAATTAAGGTAGGCATTATTTTGTACACAGTAGCAGTAATTTAAGGAGTAATGGTTGGATGGACAATCACGAGACCCAAAGCAAATAAATATATCAGGATAAAGCTGTTAGATGTCCCAGTTTTCTGGACATTATCCTTGAAGGTGCTGCATCAGTCAGATTTTGTGCAATATAGCTCCTTTCACAGCGCACTCTGACACTTCATGCTTTATAATGGATATTCACTTTAAAAACAAAGAAAACAACAAGGCGGATAAGGGAGACTACAGTACAGTTCAGGGGTGGTCAGGAGGTGACTATACAATTTTCTGGCCTCCTCACAGAATACAAGCCAAGTTTACCAGCCAGCTAAGATCCAGTTCAAATAAACAGGCAATGCTTTACTGAGAGTATTTTTCTCAGAAGGTGTAAAAAAGCAAAATAAATTTTACAATCAGATCTCCAATAGAAGTTTAATAAAATTAGAACGCAATGCCAAAAGATTTCAAGACACCAACAAATTGATTAGTCAGTGAGGTACTGCCCATGATGGCTATGGTGTGTTGACAAAGATCACGTCAGCAGCTTCGCATGCTGTAAATGACGGATCTTCAGCTTTATATCATCGTGTACGCGTTGTGCGAAGTGAATAAGGAGCCTTTAAACAGAAACGAGTCACACTGACGCTACACACACGTCCACCGAGACGAGGCTGACGTTCAGTTTAAAATAAAATCAAATTAATGTATATGTTGTAGAATATTGTGTCTTGCTTTTAACGTATAAAAAGTTACGTGAATAAGTAGCGGTGAACAAAATACGTGTTAAAATGTAATAAAACTTCAGCCTCCTACTGAAGAGTTCAACCTGGCTGTTAACGCGGGCGCTTTTTTTAATCCTAACATAAACCTTTCTTCTTGGTCAAAAGTAACATTCACATAATTAATAAAACACTCTACCAAAGGAGCACATACTGTACCTCTGACAAGTCTTCTTTAAAAGTCCATTCCGAGGGGCTGCCCGACTCTCGATGTGCTGAACAGGCCGGCGGCGGCCGCGCATGCGTAACTCACCTTCCCGCCCAAACTTAAAAAGTACACAGGCTGGCAGGTTGAAGGCGTCCGCGCGCTCAGCTGTGGACGAAGCGAGACGGCCAGCAGAGGTCGCCAAAATATGACACTCCAGCAAGACCCAATATACAGTACAGTACTGCTGGTTTAAAGTACAACGGCAATAGTCGTCTTGTCAGGAACACGAAAAAAAAAAAAAGACCTCCAGAGGACTGAAGTCAGACCCTTCTCACAGAACATGCAATAGTTAGCACTTGCATCCCCAACCATCATGAAATGCGCTGAAACACAAATCAGCTTACCCAGGGCCGGATTTCCCTATAGGCTAACTAGGCTTCAGCCTAGGGCCTCAAGATCAAGAGGAGCCTACATTCAAATTGTTAGCAAAATTTTATTATCTCTCATGTAATTTACAAACTTAAAAATGGAAGGTGAAAGGGCCTCATAAGTGGAATAGCCTAGGGCCTCTTTTCATATAAATCCGGCCCTGAGCTTACCTGAAGAACTCTTCAAGTGATGGTGCCCCCGTTTGTTTTAAGTTCTTCACACTAAGAATATTATGGAAACATTCGAACACAGTGGTCCACTCTACACCTAATTCTACAGTCAACAGACCACTGGACACAACCAGTCCACCATCAGTGACTCCAGGAGAGAACTGTCACTTATCAGGAGAGTTTGTCATGTGTACAGGGAAGTCAGACAGACAGAGAGATATGAAAGGCACGATAGATAGATAGATAGATAGATAGATAGATAGATAGATAGATAGATAGATAGATAGATAGATAGATAGATAGATATGAAAGGCGCTATATAACACATCAATAGATAGATAGATAGATAGATAGATAGATAGATAGATAGATAGATAGATAGATAGATAGATAGAGATGAAAGGCGCTATATAACACATCAATAGATAGATAGAGATGAAAGGCGCTATATAACACATCAATAGATAGATAGAGATGAAAGGCGCTATGTAACAAATAAATAGATAGATAGATAGATAGATAGATAGATAGATAGATAGATAGATAGATAGATAGATAGATAGATAGAGATAAAAGGTGCTATATAACACATCAATAGATAGATAGATAGATAGATAGAGATGAAAGGCGCTATATAACACATTAATAGATAGATAGAGATGAAAGGCGCTATGTAACAAATAAATAGATAGATAGATAGATAGATAGATAGATAGATAGATAGATAGATAGATAGATAGAGATAAAAGGCGCTATATAACACATCAATAGATAGATAGATAGATAGATAGATAGATAGATAGATAGATAGATAGATAGATAGATAGATAGAGATAAAAGGCGCTATATAACACATCAATAGATAGATAGATAGATAGATAGAGATGAAAGGCGCTATATAACACATCAATAGATAGATAGAGATGAAAGGCGCTATGTAACAAATAAATAGATAGATAGACAGATAGATAGATAGATAGATAGATAGATAGATAGATAGATAGATAGATAGATAGATAGATAGATAGATAGATAGAGATAAAAGGCGCTATATAACACATCAATAGATAGATAGATAGATAGATAGATAGATAGATAGATAGATAGATAGATAGATAGATAGATAGATAGATAGAGATGAAAGGCGCTATATAACAAATCAATAGATAGATAGATAGATAGATAGATAGATAGATAGATAGATAGATAGATAGAGATGAAAGGCGCTATATAACAAATCAATAGATAGATAGAGATGAAAGGCACTATATAACACATCAATAGATAGATAGATAGATAGATAGATAGAGATGAAAGGCGCTATATAACACATCAATAGACAGATAGATAGATAGAGATGAAAGGCGCTATATAACACATCAATAGACAGATAGATAGATAGAGATGAAAGGAGCTATATAACACATCAATAGATAGATAGATAGATAGATAGATAGATAGATAGATAGAGATGAAAGGCGCTATATAACACATCAATAGATAGATAGATAGATAGATAGATAGATAGATAGATAGATAGATAGATAGATAGATAGAGATGAAAGGTGCTATATAACAAATCAATAGATAGATAGATAGATAGATAGATAGATAGAGATGAAAGGCGCTATATAACAAATAAATAGATAGATAGATACTATATAACACATACATATATAGATAGATTCTCTGATACGGACTTTTACTAATAGATAACAGAGATGTAACTTAACGGTAGAACATTTATTTTCTGAGTATCCTTTTTCCCAACCCTAGGATGCTCAACATCTTTTCCTCCATGAACTCAGACTCTTCCAGTTTTCCTGAATAAAAGTGCCTTTGTCACAGCAAGAAGCTGTCATTGTCATGAATCTCCCAGTACTTCTTAACCAAATCCCAATGAGGTCCCTCAAAGCAGCTTCAGGCCCTCAGATTGGGAAACTGTCCAATTTAGTTAAATGTCCCAAAAACTACAACATAAAGCTCCATAAGAGGAAGGAGCCATCAACCTTGGGCTTGAAACAGAAAAGGGCACACAAAGAATCTTCATAAAATAAAATGATTTATTTTGCAGAAATGCTCTGAAAGCTCCAAGGAGCACGAAGACACAGAAGGAGTTGCCTGAAATAGGAAATCCAGTAGCAAACAAACAAGTCCCAATACAAAATCTGATATAATGGTCAAAAATGGATCAAATAGGTAAAAACATCCAGGAACACAAAGAATGAGCAGAACTCACCAACATCACAAAGTGCATTCAATGAACTGCAAGAGACGGCTTCTTGTCCGGGCCTTTATAATGCTGGCCTCGGCTCTTCTGGAATATCCACAAAACAAATAAAACAGAACAGAACAAGCAGAGGCACATAAAAACCTAAAATAATAAACAAAACCGATATTGTTCCACAAATAATAAATTAATAATATTGACATAAAGTATAGAGGCAAAAATGAGCAAAAAAAAAAAAAAAACATAAAAAAGGAATTTAAAAACAAAGCAGGAAAGAGACCCTGGCTAAAAGATAACAGACATGATGGAAGTTTAAAAAATATTTTTGAAATATTTAATAAAATAGAATAAATCTAGAAATACAGAATTGTAAGGGTTTTCTGACTGTCACACTAAAACCTGCGCACCGATGGGCCTTTGAAGATTGGTTTCAGTCATGACGCATGCAAATCAATCCCAGTGGCTCCCAAGTAACGGTTTGTGTTCTCCCCACGGCCACCAAATTCGCTTCGCCGCGCGTCTCCTGAGAAGAAAGACAATGAGGTCCCTTTGCACGCGGGGCCACATGCTGTGCACAAAGAGTACATAGGGGTGGAGACACACAGTGTATGTGGCATTGGTGACAGTGACTGTGACAGGAAAGTCACAGCGGCACAGCGTCCACAAACTGATGTACTCGGTAAAAAAGTGGGGCACATTCAACATGCCAATGACACTCGCGGAGATTGTGGGGCACAAAATGCACGCGGGACAAGGCACTGCCAGTTTCCTCTGCTTGTAAAATGAAGTCACACACACACCCTTTGGCCATGAAAACCAACAGCACCCGCGACCTTTCCTCAGCGTCACCCTAAAAGCAGGACCCATTTCATTGACGACGAACGGTAACACAGCAAGACACTGAGACACACACCGAAGCGAAAGATCAGCCTGAAATCCCACAGGAACTGCAAGAATAAACAATTTAGAAGAACATCTTATGTTTTACATCGATGCGAGCCTTTACTGGTAATCTCCCTCAACGCAGTGCATACGTCTGTAAATGGGTTCCTGACGAAAAAGGCAAACGCATCACATACACACCAAAACACACACGTCAGACAAATTCAATACCACATCAAAAACTTGTTGAGATGAAATACAAACAGTTTCCTGATCTACACATACAGACATCTCTCATCATTTCCTTACAAAAGTACAGGAATTTCATTAACAATCACCAAACCATCCACTGTAGAATTGGGGTGGCCAGCCAGACCCTGAACTTGACAGATTTTAACCTAAACTGCCATGCCAATGAGCCCACAAGAGCATTCACAGCGTCACTTTGTTCCATTGCTCAACCACTCAAAATCCAGCAACGCGCGTGATTCTTCTTTATGAAGAATCCCCCGTATGCTCATTTCTTCTCCATCCTTAAAGTGATCCTGACGCGAAGACTACAATTCCCATCATGCTCTGCGGCAGACGAGGTTCTCGACACTCGCGCAGTTTAAATACAACCACCGGCCGAAGTGTAAAGTCGACGATCGTACAACCGCCACCCACCTTACGTTTTAGAAAACGCAAACACTGTGGTGTACCGGCAAAACGACGTTAAGTTGGCGACACCATCCCTTTTTGAAGTAACAAAAAATACGGACGAAATTTACAAGAAACGAAAAAAGCGCAAATTCCACGATGGAGGCATGAGGCGCTAGAAGAGAGTGGACTCGGATTTCTTCCACAGTTCATGTCGATCGATGCTGATTTTAGAATGTGATAGTACTAGGGTGTTTTACCGTGTTAATCATTATGAATGTAGAGAAATGCCAAGCTTACATCTTGCCTGAAGAATGGACCTGACTTGCCTCGAAAGCTGTCCTGTCAGGCCCGGCCTTAGGCATAGGCGAAGTAGGCGACCGCCTAGGGCCCCGGCATCCGGGGGGCCCCGGATCGACTCCTTGGTCTAATTTTCACACATTTCACAGAGCTTCCAGGGGGGCCCCTGGACCCCCCTTTCGCCTAGGGCCCCATAATACCTAAGACCGGGCCTGGCTTGCATATTGTAATCTTTTTAGTTAGCCAATAAAAGGGGTCATTTTGCTTGGCTTTTCTCTACAATGTGATAGAAACAGACCGACGGGAGACGGCGCGTTTCAGTGAGTAAAAGTAAAAACTAACTTCCGTTTATTTATAGATTTATTTTTTTTCAATCCCACTTTATAATAACTTGGCGCTCATTTTTGCCTTTTTTTGTCCAGTCTTTTACTTTAAATGGCATAGACATTAACTCGCCTTTATGACATTACCGAATACGCCGATTGCTGATGACCTCCTTCTATCGCCCTCTTAACAGGACCAACGCTATTATAACAGGCAGTACGTGAGCGTGTTAGTTTAAAGTTTCATCACATTCTCGCAGTGCTCCATTTGTGTGTTTTATGCTCCTTTCTTTGTTTCAATAATATATTTCTTATATTTTGTTCTTTCACATTACACCACCTGTATGGGCGGTTCCCATCCCCTTTACACATGCGCAGTATCAACAACTCCTCCGTGACTTTGCCATCCATCAGCGCCTCTCTTAATGCCGAAAGGACACGTCGCCTACGTATTTAAAATTAATATGCAAGTTTAATATTACAATGGCGGAATGCAAAACATTTCAAATGGCTTTTATTTGAGGACTAGAAGTCCGCTAGTATATATTACTAAAGTATTAATAATTTTAAAACGGGCAGGGCAGAATAAAGCAACAGGACAGAAGATGGCAGTAATGCACCACGGTAGAAGAAGAAGAAAGCTGTGAGTTGACCGCATTTGTCTGTGCAGATTAAAATTCCTGTATTTTGTTTTGACAATCAAAGAACGCCAAACCCTCAATTTCTTTTTGCTTGTAGTACTGATTTGATTTTGATTTGAAACTGTCCAATTTAGTTAAATGTCCCAAAAACTACAACATAAAGCTCCATAAGAGGAAGGAGCCTTCAACCTTGGGCTTGAAACAGAAAAGGGCACACAAAGAATCTTCATAAAATAAAATAATTTATTTTGCAGAAATGCTCTGAAAGCTCCAAGGAGCACGAAGACACAGAAGGAGTTGCCTGAAATAGAAAATCCAGTAGCAAACAAACAAGTCCCAGTACAAAATTTGGGGCGGAGTGGTGGCTCTGAGGCAAAGGAGCTGTGCTGGTATCCTGAAGGTTGCTGGTTCAAATCCCCATCACTGCCAAAAGGCCACTGCTCTGCTGGGCCCTTGAGCAGGGCCCTTAACCTGTAATTGCTCCAGGGGCGCTGTACAATGGCTGACCCTGCGCTCTGACCCCATGGGGTATGCGAAAACTACCAAATTCCTAATACAAGAAATTGTATAAGGCGAAATAAAGATCAAAAAAAAAAAAAAAATCTGATATAATGGTCAAAAATGGATCAAATAGGTAAAAACATCCAGGAACACAAAGAATGAATGTCACAGTAGAGCAGAACTCACCAACACCACAAAGTGCATTCAATGAACTGCAAGGAATGGCTTATTGTCCGGGCCTTTATAATGCTGGCCTCGGCTCTTCAGAAATATCCACAAAACAAATAAAACAGAACAGAACAAGCAGAGGCACATAAAAACCTAAAATAATAAACAAAACCGATATTGTTATATTTTCAGCCGGAAAAGGGTGGAGTGCCCTCTCAGGGTTGGGAGCGAAGTGGAGGAGTTCAAGTATCTCGGGGTCTTGTTCACGAGTGAGGGAAGAATGGAGCGTGAGATCGACAGGCGGATTGGTGCAGTGCAAAACATTTTGATTTTGATTGATTTTTCCATACTTGTTCAATGCGGCTGGTAACCCAACATTTCTACTGACCTTTTTCTTTATGTTCTTCTTATATAATACGCTAGCGTGGCTGTCTGTTTGTCTGTCCAGGATTTTAAATCGCCTGTAGCTCGCAAACCGTTTGAACTATTGACCTGAAATTTGATACTCATATACTTACGTGACCTCTACTGTCCGCTTTCGGGGTGATGATTTTTATTACACATTTAAATTTATTGTAGAATCAACTTTTGGCAGCGGGCGGCCATGTGGCACATGCATATGGGCGCCATTCTCATCCTTACCACCTGCGCAGTCACTTCCCCTACCTCTTCATATCTTAAATCATTATTGAGGCAGATTGAAGTGCCAGCTTAACTGAAAAATTAAGAAAAATGTACTAAGTAATTGCAACCCAAACACTGACTTAATCAGTTTTAACATGAAAAGATGGAGAAGAAAGAAGAGAAGAGGCGGGCCGCTAGGGTGGAGAACCTCTGAGCAAACGAATGCTAAACGTACAGAGAAAGAGGATGAAAACTAGGAATGCTCAAGTCAAGTGGATTCAGCCGTTACTGGTTTCAATATAAAGATGACAGATTAAAGAGAGAGGTTAGGAGCACACACTGATACAGCGCATTGCCGCACCCACCACATGACAAACCAACTCAGGAACCCAGATTAGGACCCGAGTGCAGCCATGTGATGGGTGACAACTCAGATGGCATGGAACAGTGCAAGGTTTTTTTATGGTGGCTGGAGTGCCAGTTCCGCCACCACCCCCAGGTATTTCCCTGGAGGGCTGGATGCAGATTAACGTCATACCCAGGATGGCGCAATTGCAGGTTAAGGGTCCAATGGAGTAGAGTCACTTTTGGCATTTACAGGATTTGAACTGGCCTCAGAGCCACCACTCCACCCATAATGATGATAGATAGAAATGAAAGCACTAGATAGAAGATATGAAAAGCAACACATATAGGTACATAAATAGGAAAGGTGCTAGATAGATAATGTGAAAGACAACATATCCATATTACTAACCGAGAATGGTAAACCGGAAGGCACGGACCCAGGTACACGGCGATGGACGCAGGAGACATAGTGCGCAGGCGCCGAAAGCGCGCGTCTCATAAACCGCAACCAAGTCTGCTCCACCGCGAACGAAGGACCACTCAAAAATGAAAGAGCTCAGCTACCGCCACACAGAAAAGACGATTCTGCACACAGAGACGAGGATTCTGAACTGCAGCCCAGAGTCAAACGGAAGACACTACGGGGTCCGCAAAGGTCCACAAAGATAGTACGGAAAGGCGCATGCGCCTACAACACGCTTCTGAACTAAACGTCCACACTACACAGCATGGTCTGGGTAATAAGAATAAACAAACTCTCCGTATTAAACGTACGGCATCCTCACACGTCCAAACCATAAAGCATATGTGAATCACATTACAGTGATGCATTATTAACAGTACAACCACAGAAAACGCTCCGTATTAACAGTAAGTGCAATTCCATATTACTAACGCGCCTACAACGCGCTTCTGCACTACGGGGTCCACAGAGGTCCATATGGACTTCACCCAGATATTATTCAGATCCCTCAAGCCTTTATCTGCAACGACTTAGTGACGGAGGTGTTTGGAACAGCAATCACATTAGACCAGATACCACTATTAACACAACGGGTTATATTATGTCCAAAGAATATTGACGTTGATGGCATAAATAAGCAGGTCATTGCGTTACTTCCTGGAGAAAGCCGCCTCTTTCTAAGTACTGACAATATTGATTCTGAGGACGAGAATGAGCATCTTAATTTCCCCTTAGAATATTTAAACATTATTAAACCGGCCGGGTTACCACAACACAATCTTAACCTTAAAGTCGGGACAATAGTCATGCTATTAAGAAACCGTAATACTAAACAAGGTTTATGCAACGGTACACGTTTAGTCATCAACACCATGACAGACAATGTTATTGAAGCAAAAGTACTTACAGGATCACATTCTAACAATACTGTTCTGATTCCTAGAGTTGACCTTACAAGTTCTGACCTGGAATTACCTTTTACACTTAAACAACGCCAGTTTCCCATTAAACCTGCATTTGCCATGACAATTAACAAATCCCAAGGACAAACCATGGACAGAGTTGACATATACCTCTCTGAGCCTGTATTTGGGGATGGACAACTTTATGTTACCTTCTCAAGAGTTCGGTGTTCATCTGACATTAAAGTTAAAGTTGTAGATACTCCATCCCAAGGAAAACTCATTCAAGGACAACACACCATCTTTACTACAAATGTTGTGTACAGTAATCCCTCCTCCATCGCGGGGGTTGCGTTCCAGAGCCACCCGCGAAATAAGAAAATCCGCGAAGTAGAAACCATATGTTTATATGGTTATTTTTATATTGTCATGCTTGGGTCACAGATTTGCGCAGAAACACAGGAGGTTATAGAGCGACAGGAACGTTATTCAAACACTGCAAAGAAACATTTGTCTCTTTTTCAAAAGTTTAAACTGTGCTCCATGACAAGACAGAGATGACAGTTCCGTCTCACAATTAAAAGAATGCAAACATATCTTCCTCTTCAAAGGAGTGCGTGTCAGGAGCAGATCATGTCAGAGAGAGAGAAAAGCAAACAAATCAATAGGGCTGTTTGGCTTTTAAGTATGCGAAGCACCGCGGCACAAAGCTGTTACAATGAAGGCAGCAGCTCACACCCCCTCCGTCAGGAGCAGAGAGAGAGAGAGACGGAGGAAAACAAAGTCAAAAATCAATACGTGCCCTTTGAGCTTTTAAGTATGCGAAGCACCGGGCAGCATGTCGTTTCAGGAAGCAGCTGCACACAGAAGGTAGCAACGTGAAGATAATCTTTCAGCATTTTTAGACGAGCGTCCGTCCGTATTGTCTAGGTGTGCGAACAGCCCCCCTGCTCAATCCCCCTACGTCAGGATCAGAGAAAGTCAGCGCAAGAGAGAGAGAGAAAAGTAAGCTGGGTAGCTTCTCAGCCATCTGCCAATAGCGTCCCTTGTATGAAATCAACTGGGCAAACCAACTGAGGAAGCATGTACCAGAAATTAAAAGACCCATTGTCCTCAGAAATCCACGAACCAGCAAAAAATCCGTGATATATATTTAAATATGCTTACATATAAAATCCGCGATGGAGTGAAGCCACGAAAGGCGAAGCGCGATATAGCGAGGGATCACTGTATAAAGAAATATTCCAATAAATCTTTGTAATGTGCCATGCTATGGGTTCTTTACTTCCTTTCTTCGTCATCTACACCTTTACACTCCAATGTATCTCTTACATACATCAATTTATTTTGGATTA
Source organism: Erpetoichthys calabaricus (assembly GCF_900747795.2). Classification (NCBI taxonomy): domain Eukaryota; kingdom Metazoa; phylum Chordata; class Cladistia; order Polypteriformes; family Polypteridae; genus Erpetoichthys; species Erpetoichthys calabaricus. The sequence goes on along the minus strand of NC_041401.2, from coordinate 3,682,257 downwards.
CCCAATGCCAGGGGTTGGCGAGCGAAGCGAGCAGGGGACGGAGCCCCCTAGTAATAGATAAATAGGAATGATAGATAATGCGAACGGCACTATATAAGAGATAGGTACATAGGAAAGGTGCTACATAGACAGATAGGAAAAGTATTATATACTAGATAATGTGAAAGGCATTAGATAGATGGTAGTGAGAAAGGCACTATATAACAGAAAATAGGAAAGACGCTAGAAAGGGATGAAATGCACTATAGAGACAATTTTGTGAAGTTTAAAAGAATCTTCAATTATTATTTTCTGGATGTGATAATGTGAAAGGCACTATATAGTTAGCTAGACAGCTCACATGTAAGGCACTATATAACAGATAGTGTCATGCATATGCCCATGGGAGACAGGTTAAGGGCTCTAGTAAATGGAATTACCCGCCAGGCCAGGGGTTGGCACTGTTTTCTGACCCTCTTTCTCTTTCTTACTTTGCAGATTGGGTGATTGACAGCCCTTCAATCACTGACATCATCTCCGGTGTCTGTCCTTCTGCTGGACCCACCGCTTCCTACCATCTTTATTCATAAACCGGCAAACCAACTAGCTGCATAGGTTCTGTTTGGACTTGTGTTTGTAAAGACATTCCTGTAGTTAACTGCGTGTTTATTCTTTTCAAACTGTCCAATTACAGTATATGGGGTTACCAAGATGATACCCCAAATCTTTATCTGCTTTCTTTTTGTCAAAAATAGAACATTAGAACACTCTGGACGAGAACAGGCCATTCAGACCAACGACGCTCGCCAGTCCTGTCCACTTATTTCTTCCAAAAAAACAAAGTCGAGTTTTGAAAGTCCCTAAAGTCTTACTGTCCACCACACTACTTGCTCGCTTATTCCAAGTGTCTATCATTCTGTGTAAAGAAAAGCTTCCAAATGTTTGTGCGAAATTTACCCTTCACAAGTCTTCCACTGTTATGCTGATGACCCCCAGCTCTATCTCACTAGCAAACCTACTGCTTCCTTTCCACCCTCCTCACTTATTGATTGCATAGCAGAAATCAAATCCTGGTTTTCTTCCAATTTTCTTAGATTAAATAACAAGTGACAAAACTGAGGTTCTCCTCATTGGTACAAAATCAACATTATCCAAAACTGATCATTTGTCCTTTGTTATTGATAATTCCTCTGTCTCCCCTTCCCCACAGGCGTCACCCCTGACAGTAATTTATCCTTTCAGTCCCACATCAATAACATCTCCCGGTCTCCATATTTCCACTTGCGTAACATTAATCATATTTGCGCCCCCCCCCCCCCCGTCACTCCCCACACCACTGCTATCCTCGTTCATAGCCTTGTCACTTCGCGTCTGGATTTTTGCAATTCCCTTTTCTTTGGTCTTTCTTGCAATTCTCTTTATAAGCTTCAACTGGTCCAGAATTCAGCTGCCCATCCACATCATTACTAGAACCCCCTCTATTCACCACATCACTCCCGTCTTGCAGCAGCTTCATTGGCTTCCAGTTAAGTTCCGCATTCAATTCAAAATTCTTCTGTTAACTTGTAATGCTCTCCACAACCTCGTCCCTCCATATCTGTCTGACCTCCTCCATGTTGCCATTCCCTCCCGTACCCTTAGATCCTCTTCATCCATCCACTTGACTGTCCCCTTCATCCGTCTTACCACCATTCAGTTGCTCTGCTCTCCAGCTCTGGAACTCACTACCACCTGAGCTTAGAAATATTGAATCATTTTCACTTTTCAAATATAAACTTTAAACTCATTTGTTTAAGACGGCTTTTTCTCTTTGATTACAATTGCTCTGTCTTATGTTAACTTTTGTATTTTACTTTTGTGTATAATCTATGTTTTGTCTATTGTTCGGTGTCTTTGAGTGTTTAGAAAGGGTGCCTACAAAATAAATAAAATGTATTATTATTATTATATTCCTATCTAAATCACTTATATATTAAAAATAGCAGCAGCCCCCACACTGCCCCCTGCTGGTCACCTCTCTTAACATCACCCAGTTCTGATGAGGTTCCTCACACCATCACCCTCTGCTTCCTGTGTCTGAGCCAATTTTGCACCCATCTAATAACATCACCCTGAACTGCCACTTCTTTTAATTTGATGCCCAGCCTCTCATGTGGCATCTCATCAAATGCTTTCTGAAAGTCCTGATAAATAACATCATCTGTTCAAACTTTGATCATATACTTTTGTTGCCTCCTCATAGAATTCCAGCATAATAGATACATAGGAAAGGTGTTATATACTGTAGATAGATAGGAAAAATTCTATATAATGAATAATGTAAAATGCACTGTATAGACAGACAGATAGCATGAAAGGCACTATATAATAGATAATTAGGAAAGGTGCTAGATAGATAGAAAGGAAGGAAAAGTACTGTATGATAGATAGATAGATAGATAGATAGATAGATAGATAGATAGATAGATAGATAGATAGATAGATAGATAGATAGATAAGAAAGGCACTATATAATAGATAGATAGATAAAGAAAGGCACTATATAATAGATAGATAGATAGATAGATAGATAAGAAAGGCACTATATAATAGATAGATAGATAGATAGATAGATAGATAGATAGATAGATAGATAGATAGATAGATAGATAGATAGATAGATAAAGAAAGGCACTATATAATATAGATAGATAGACAGATAGATAGATAGATAGATAGATAGATAGATAGATAGATAGATAGATAGATAGATAGATAGATAGATAGATAGATAGATAGATAGATAAAGAAAGGCACTATATAATATAGATAGATAGATAGATAGATAGATAGATAGATAGATAGATAGATAGATAGATAGATAGATAGATAGATAGATAGATAGATAGATAGTACTGTGAAGAGGTCTTATGCACGTCATGAAGTTCACAGAACTCTTGGTCTTTGCTATTAGCGTGACAATAGTAGGCAGCTGCATATTTTACAGCCCCAAATATTCTTCTTGCAAATAGTCAAGTCAAACAGTAAGAGATTTGATTGTCTTTCAAAACAGAAACTGACATAATAGCAGAACACTTTAACTCCATTACAAACTATGGACACAGCCTGGTGAAGTTGATGATGATGATATCAGGTGAATGTTGAACGGAAAAACAATGAACTGAAACAAAATTATCCGAGATTTTTGTTCCAACAAAATTGTTTCATGGGAAATCATTTATTGCTGATGAAGCACTTACTGCTCAAGTGACATTTTTCTGCTTCATTTTAGTTGTCTTGCTTGTTAAGCAATTAAGGGTTCAGAATCTTCGATCTTTTAGGATGGTTGTCAACTTTTCTCGAAATTCAGGGACAGAAGACGGAAATCAGCCGCAAACTGCAACAAAGCTCTCCGTCCTGTTTTAGTTCAGCTGTCTTTGCTTGAAGTCATCTTTGTTGATTTGACCTCAATTCCCTGTGCATGTGTGAGTAGCAAAGAGCAAACAACCTCAAAGATGGCATCGACAGCTGGCGAAAGACCAAAATAAATGCGCAAAGCAAAACAGTCTGTGGACGATGTTTTGTGGATTATCGCTGAAACAGACTGACTTGTCAAGACTCCGATTTTGATGCAAGTGAACTGGAGATAGAAAACAAAAAATGAGATACCAGCATCAGTTGATGGGTTCCCAACTGATTGTGGTGCTAAACATTTTCGTGTAGCTGAAGCGCCACCAGCACTGTTCACCTGTGAGAACCGGCACTTTCAATGACAAGAGGTACAAACCAGATTATATCGCACTACACCTACCAAGGCCACACGAACACAAAGACAGCCCGCCGCACTTTCCTGACTGGCCATCAAGCTGCCCACCCACTGCTGCCAGAGACGCTGAACACACATTTTATGTTTAGTGGTGTAGTTAGAGTTCGTGCCGCTTGGGGCTTCAATTTGCTGCCCTCCAACATATCTGAATATGTTAACCTATTTAAATAGAAAATTAAAATGATGTATACAGAATAATTAAAATAAATTATTCATATATAGAGAAACAGCAATAATTTTTCACATTTAATTACTTATAAGCATCAACTAGACAAGAATATAGTATAGAGGCTGCACTGATAAGCTGTGGTCTAATTATTAGTTTAATATAATTACGCTGCGAAAACAAGAACCAGTGTAGTGTACAAGTGATAGGTGGGGATAAGCAAGAACACATTCAGATTGATAACGAAACGAAATTATACATTAGTTGTTTATCTTCCTAGAAATTATCGGTGTAATATTTCTGTTTATTTTTGTTATCGCCTCATAAATTTCAACTGTGGTGTCAGATGCCGTCACAGAAAGATAGTCTGAAAATTATTTTTTGAAGCATTTGTGGATTAAAAAAAAAAAATCAGAGAATTTTACTTTTTTCATTCATGGGTGATATTTTCCCGAAGCCCGCTGCTTACACACTTATTGTACTGAGCCTTTTGGCCAATAATGCCGTCTGGGGAGGAGCACCCCAAGCTATGCCACTGAATGTATGTTGATTTATTTGTGAAACCATTGCTTTGTGTGTTTTTCAGAAAACTGAGTTTTTTGGAAAAAGTAAATCAGCCCTCAGAGAGTTATTTTAGTCTTAAACAGCTTAAACTTCATGCATTAGGATTAAAAGTCAATTGTCTATTTATATAGCACACTTAAACAAACATAGTAATGCTGTTGCCAAAGTGCTTTAGAAAAATAGAACAAATTAACATAAAACATAAATAGAAATAAAATATATGAACATAAAATGAAATACATAATAAATAGAAGTAATGTTATATACATAATAAATAAAAGTAATATTATATAATCACAAAGAGGAAGCCATCAGTATTCCTGAAGGTCACGGAATGCAAGTGAATAGAAATGAGTCTTCAGTCTTGTTTTAAACAGTTCAGTTGTAGACGACTCCTTTATGTGAGGAGGTAAAGAGTTCCACAGACGAGGAGCAGCAGCTGTCCCCCTTAGTTTTACACTTGGTACAAGGGACAACAAGAGATAACTGACCAGAAGATCTAAGCACTCTAGATGGCTGATGTAAAACACACAGTTCAGATAAATAGGCAGGAGCAAGCCCATGTAAAGATTTAAAAACTAGCAGCAGATTTTAAAATCAATTCGAAAACTGACAGGCAGCCAGTGTAAAGAAGCTAAAATAGGAGAGACAGAGTCCTACTTTCTTGCCCCAACCAGAAAGCAAGCGGCAGCATTTTGGACCAACTGTATCCTGTGTATCAAGGATTTGCTAATCACAGAATACAGCGAGTTGCAGTAATCGAGGCGAGAAAAAATAAAAGCATGAGTAGCTTTCTCAAGATCCCTAGAAGATAGAAAAGGCTTGATCTTACCTAATAGACGAAGTTGGAAAAAGCAACTCTTGACTACAGAATTTACTTGTTTCTCAAAAGAGAAGTTACTATCAAAGGTAACACCAAGACTGAGGACTTGAGGTTTGGAAAAGACAGAGAAAGAGCCGAGAAGTTCAAGAGCAATGTGGGCTTTAGCTGATGGACCCACTATAAACACCTCCGTTTTATTTTGATTCAGATCAAGAAAATTATTAGCCATCCAGGATCTTAGTTCAGACAGACAGTTGTGTAGTTGATTTGTTGTAGAGTTGCAGACAGGAATATAAACCTGTGTATCATCAGCATAGCAGTGAAAAGAAATGTTAAATTTCCTAAAAATCACTCCAATAGGGTGAAGGTATATAAAGAATAAGATAGGACCCAAAATGGATCCCTGAGGAACACCATATTTAAGAGGAGCAGTAGACAAAAAACAGGAATTAAAAGTCACTGAGAAGTGTCTACCAGTTAAATATGACCTGAACCAGTTAAGAGCAGCCCCTTTAAGCCCAACAAGATGTTCAAGCTGCAACAGCAATATCTCATGGTCAGTGGTGTCAAAGGCAGCGGACAGGTCAAGGAGGAGAAGGACTGCCGCATCACCCGAGTCAGTAATAAGAGAGATGTCGTTGAACACTTTCAGGAGTGCCGTTTCAACACCATGATAACGCCTAAAGTCAGATTGGTAGATCTCAAATAAATTATTGGAGTTAAGGTGATCAACCAAGTGATAATAAATAATTCTTCCTAGAATTTTAGCCAGAAATGGCAGTTGGGAAATTGGACGAAAATTAGCTATAAGTCCAGGGTCTAATTCTGCCTTTTTTAGACAGGGGAGGACTGCAGCATGTTTAAAAAATGAGGGCACAACACCCAAACTAATAGAATCATTGATGATGGCTAGTAAGGGTGGGCCCAACACATCAAAGGCTTCCACTAAGAGACGTGGTGGTACAATATCGAGGGGGCTGGGGGCTGGTAAAAAGTCAAGACGGAAGTTAAAAGCTTAGGGGTAACTGTTGACTGTGACCTGAATGTTAAATCACATATTAATCAGATCACTAGGACAGCATTTTTTCACTTAAGAAACATAGCAAAAGTTAGACCTCTTATATCATTGAAAGATGCGGAGAAATTAGTTCATGCGTTTGTTTTCAGTCGTCTAGATTACTGTAACGCACTCCTCTCAGGACCACCCAAAAAAGACATCAATCAGAGACAATGAGTGCAGAATGCAGCTGCTAGAATCCTAACCAGGAAAAGAAAATCCGAGCACATTTCTCCAGTTTTGATGTCACTACACTGGTTACCTGTGTCATTCAGGATTGACGTTAAAATTCTGCTTATGGTTTATAAAGCCTTAAATAATCTCGACCCGTCTTATATATCGGAATGTCTGACGTCTTATATTCCAAATCGTAATCTCAGATCCTCAAATAAGTGTCTCCTTAGAATTCCAAGAGCAAAACTTAAAAGAAGTGGTGAGGCGGGTGACCTTCTGCTGTTATGCACCTAAAATCTGGAATAGCCTGCCAGTAGGAATTCGCCAGGCTAATACAGTGGAGCACTTTAAAAAACTGCTGAAAACACATTACTGTAACATGGCCTTCTGATAACTTCACTTTAATTTAATCCTGATACTCTGTATATCCAATTCATTATAATAACAATTCATGGTGGCTCTAAATTCTGTACTAACCCCTACTCTCTTCTGTTTCTTTTTCCGGTTTCGCAAGCCACCACCATCTACTCAAAGCACCATGATGTTCCAACAGTGATGGATTAAAAGCCAGAAGTCTGTATGACCATCATCATCAAGTCCTTCCATGAGAACCCTAACTACAAAGAGGACTATTTCATTTATGTTAGGTAGAATGCCCAGAGGGGACTGGGTGGTCTCGTGGCCCCCTGCAGTTTTTTCTTCAGCCGTCTGGAGTGTTTTTTTTTGTTTTTTCTGTCCTCCCTGGCCATCGGACCTTACTCCTTTCTATGTTAATTAATGTTGTCTTATTTTACTATCTTTTTGTCTTTTATTTTCTTCATTATGTAAAGCACTTTGAGCTACATTTTTTGTATGAAAATGTGCTATAGAAATAAATGTTGTTGTCATTCATTGTTTTAACTGCTCCTTATCAGTAATAAGATGCAAATGACAAAGGAACCAGCAGTTCTACAGCTCGTCCCATTAACACTCGTGTGTATTTATCATTTACTTTTTGGTTTAATTAAGTACCCAGAAGGAGATTGAAGAGAATGTGAAAAACTGAAAATTATTCATGTGTTTTAGGCTTCAAATCACACGGATCATATTCATGAATCACTAGTAAGGAAAACAAACTAATTTAAGAATGAACTGTGATTGTAAAAGTTAAAACACCAACAAGCCATGAAATGAAATAAGATCTGTTATTGGGGAGGATTGGCTTCTAATTAAACAACTGTGGCCCTCATAGATAGATAGATAGATAGATAGATACTTTATTAATCCCAAGGGGAAATTCCCATACTCCAGCAGCACCTTACTGATACAAAAAGCAATATTAAATTAAAGATTGATAATAATGCAGGTAAAAAACAGACAACAACTTTGTATAATGTTAACGTTTACCCCCCGGGGTGGAATTGAAGAGTCCCATAGTGTGGCGGAGGAGCGATCTCCTCAGTCTGTCAGTGCAGCAGGACGGTGACAGCAGTCTGTCGCTGAAGCTGCTCCTCTGTCTGGAGATGATCCTGTTTAGTGGATGCAGTGGATTCTCCATGATGGACAGGAGTCTGCTCAGTGCCCGTCGCTCTGCCACGGATGTCAAGCTGTCCATCTCTGTGCCTACAATAGAGCCTGCCTTCCTCACCAGTTTGTCCAGGCGTGAGGCGTCCCTCTTCTTTATGCTGCCTCCCCAGCACACCACTGCGTAGAAGAGGGCGCTCGCCACAACCGTCTGATAGAACATCTGCAGCATCTTATTGCAGATGTTGAAGGACACCAGCCTTCTAAGGAAGTATAGTCGTCTCTGTCCTCTCTTACACTGAACATCAGTATTGGCAGTCCAGTCCAGTTTATCATCCAGCTGCACTCCCAGGTATTTATAGGTCTGCACCATCTGCACACAGTCACCTCTGATGATCACGGGGTCCATGAGGGGTCAGGGCCTCCTAAAATCCACCACCAGCTCCTTGGTTTTGCTGGTGTTCAGGTGTAGGTGGTTTGAGTTGGACCTGAGTTGACCACCCCTGCTCTATATAATGGATAGATAAAGGCCCCACTGCAGAGTTTTTAAACAGCCATCTGATGAATATTCAAAGTTCTGCAGCATCAGCATGGCTCTCTTTCTCTCACATCAAACACTTGATGTTGCATCTCAATCCACAAAAAAGCACATTCCACTGTATTGGGCTCTTTGTGTCCCAAAAGCAGCTTTAAACAAGTTCTGCAACCGGATGGCTCTAGTAAAAAAATACGTTCAAAAATATTATTAAAATTGTGTATTTTTTTTTTTCTGTTAGGGATATTTTCAAAAAACGTTGTGGATGTGGTTTCATGTTTCATATAAATCCGCTAGGCAGTGCAATAATAACTGCAAGGCAAAGATGACCTTAACCACATTAGACTAACAGCCACCCTAATAAAAAGGACAAGTACCTGCGTGTCTGTCATTCCAACAGGTGGTGGATCACAAACGAGAACACTGCTTTTATTAATCCCATATCAAAGAGCATGGTCTGTTCACATTTGCATGAAACAAAAAACTTTCCATGTCAGGTTTGAAAAGTAACACAGATTCAGTTCTGCAGGGGGCTAAAAAAAAAAAAAAAACCCCAAAACAAACTTGCTTGTTATATTTGAAACATTTAAAATTTATTGGAACAAAAACTATATACTTCGCTCGCCCACCCCCTCTCTCCCCCCGCGGCGCACTATGCGCTAGCCACTTCGTGTCTCTGCCTCTCGAGTTGTGAAGAGGGAGGGGGGCTGAACGCATGCCAAGGAGATGCAATTGCCCCTCCGAACCCCCCTCTTAAACGGTGATACAATGGGAAACAAATCCATTTTTTGTTTTTTACCTCCTCTATGCACGATCAGCTGGCTTGCTGCTGCTTGTGCCGTGTGATCTGTTTGTTGCGCAGCACTTCAATCATTTAAAAGCCTGTACAGCAGCTGTCCTCCTTATCTCGCGGGACACTAAAGTGTCTCAGAGAAAATCACGTCTCAACCCAAGATTTTTTTTTTATATGATAGAGACATAATATAAAAAGGCATAAATATGTTGTCACACACGTGTGCATGGGCCTAAAGGAGTACGATTCCACTCCAGACCAGGGGGTGGCAGAGTGTACTGAACCTCTCTCTCTTTCCAATGCAGACAGATTACAGGAAATCCCACCTGGTTCTAACAACATCACTTTACGGTTCCGGCCCAGATGACATCACTTCCTGTCATCTTCTTTAAAACCGCCATCTTTGCCTCATAAAGACAGTTCTGTTCTGCACATAAATCTACTCAAATGTACACAAAAAATCACTCTTTTGCACCCAGGAAACCAATTATGGGTGGCTGCCCCAACTCTTTTTGGGTCTCACTTGTCTCTTCTTTGACAATGTCTACAGTTGCGAGGGGAAAAAAAAAAAATCTTTAAAACCTTTTGGTAAAAGTAGGCACTGTGCTCTCCACCCTCGCTCTTCTTATTTTCCAAAGAAGTGGTCACTTGTGCTTCAGGTCAAACAGTCTTTGCTGTGGCATATTCTACCATTCTTTGAGTCCTCCAGGATATGGCGCAGTGCAATAAGCAAAACATCCACAGTTATATAAAAGGCTCCGGAGATCCTAAAAAATAAATAAACCAATAGTTAATCAGCATGTACTAAAATCAGTTGCAAGCACACTTCCACACGTAAAAGTTAACTGCACCTTTATGGCCAGAATATACTTGACACTACGTGATGCGTACGCCGCCCCTAAGCAACAGCTGTACGGACTATACTTGTATAGTTAGATCTGGACCACCCTGTACAACTATTCTAACTATTTAATGCAATGCAATGCAATAATTGCATAATCAGATCTGGACCACCCTGTACACATACTTTATGTCAATCTGGAGGATTCCACCAGGAGGCAGTGCGAGATATCATCATAGTGAGAAAACAATGTCCGGTTTTGCTGTGTTGCAATTTGAGGGAAGACGGATGTTGAAGATAAAAGATTCTTTGTGTAAAAAAAAAGATGGCTACAGCAACACAGAAGATGGCGTGTGAGGCTTTTAAATATACCATGTCATTAAGATGGGGAATAAGGGAATACATCTGCTCCTTAGGGACAAGCTGACAAAGAGTAGATTCATACCTGGTGGCATGGATCGTGGACTATCTTACAGACAGACCTCAGTATGTGCGTCTTGGGAACTGCAGGTCTGACATTGTTGTCAGCAACACAGGAGCGCCACAGGGGACTGTACTTTCTCCGGTCCTGTTCAGCCAACATACATCAGACTTCCAATACAACTTGGAGTCCTGCCACGTGCAAAAGTTCACCGACGACACTGCTATCGTGGGCTGCATCAGGAGGAGTATAGGGACCTAATCAAGGACTTTGTTAAATGGTGCGACTCAAACCACCTACACCTGAACACCAGCAAAACCAAGGAGCTGGTGGTGGATTTTAGGAGGCCCAGGCCCATCATGGACCCTGTGATCATCAGAGGTGACTGTGTGCAGAGGGTGCAGACCTATAAATACCTGGGAGTGCAGCTGGATGATAAACCAAAAAAACAAACATAAAACATAATCCCATCAAACATCTATGAAAAGACTTGAAACGTACAGTCTGGAGAAGAACCCCTTCTTACCTGCCCCAGCTGGAGTACTTTGCTCAAGATAAGTGGGTCGAACGACCTATGGGCAGGTGCAGAAGTCTCATGGCGAGCACCAGGAATTGCTTGTGTGCACTGACTGGGAACTCTAAAGGTTGTGCAACCAAATATTAGGCTAAGGGTCCCATCATCTGTGCCCATGTCATTTTCCTTTTGTGTTATTATTTGAAATATTCTGTTGAATCAAAATATAAAAGCAAATTCTGATTTTTTTTTTTTTTTATTAAATGCACAATAAACAATGATGGGTGCCAATTCTGTCAGTTTCAAATTATTTCAGAGACAACTGTGGGCTCTTCTTTTTTCATGGAGAGGTACCAACAAAATTGTCCACACCTGTAAGGGTCTTATTGTCATGTGCACATAGTGAAATACACGCAACACAGCAGCACCTGAAGTACATGGAAATTGGACAGACAGAAATGAAACTACTCTGAGAGTGCAGGACAAGGAGGTGCTGCCAGGCTCACCCTCTGCCCGTCAAATGGAAAATAAGAACCACTTTGGAAATGGTGAACATGCAAACACCTTTGAAAACTCACTAGTTTTGTTAGAGAAGCCATTTATAAAACCGCCCATTCTTAGTACTCTGTGTGTGTGTCACAGGACAGCTGGTGATTCAAGCACATCAAGCAAATGAAAAAACACTAATGGTATAAACACAAAGCTTGACTACTGCTGTTTATCAAACCTTTTTCACAAACAAAAATAACAGACTGCTAGTTGCAAACATTTCACATCCGTTAGTATACTCGTCCATTTTGTTGAGATTCTTTATAAAGGTAAATTACTCACCTAATTTCTTATGCCGCCAGAACAGTAATGTACAGACCAATATGAACGATGCAAACAGCACACCTAAGACAATGAACTGTACTTTAGTATCTTGTCGATAACCTAAATTAAGAGGGAATAAAAAAAAAAAAAAAAAGAAGAAGAAGTCAGTCTTAATGAAAGGATTGCAGCCATTTCCATTTCAAGGAAGAAAACTGGGCGACACTTTAGGTATCCATCACATGCCAGATTTCAAAAGGCTATAAACATTTCATTAACTGCGAGATTAAGAATAATAAATTACCATTAAATGTAACATGTCATTGTTATTTCTTTGACGTTTTCAAGGGATTTATCATCTGTTTTAATAACATTCAGGATGTTAATAACTGCCCATAATGGATACATCAAGACAGGCCCACAGAATTAACAAGCTGATTAAGAGGGCAGGCTCAGTTATGGGGTGCAGTAACAGAGGAGAGAATGAAGACAAAAATGATGAGACATTATGAACAATGCTGCACAGCTTCTCTCTGTGACACACTAACACTGCGGGGTTCAGCAGAAGCATGTCATGTAATGCTAATGCTACTGGGGCTCCAGCATTTATAGTGCCTTCCATGTGTCTGCACTTGCATTAATGAGGGTTATTGTTGTTATTTCTATATTTCTTGAGCGTCTGTAAAAAGCTAAAAAATTACCCACTTGGCATAAATAAAGTTTCATTTAACTGTGTGACAGGTCAAAGAGACAGGCACTTTTTCATAAATATGTATATGCAGAAAGGGTTGGCTCCACAGCAGAACAGTACCGTATATAAGTAGGGTCTTGAAACCCAAAAAAAAAAAATCAATCATAAAATCAGACCCTGACTTGTACACCCTTTCAAAAATGTGACACTTAACATTTATTTATTTATTTATTTAACATCTTCTTGCCTCCTCCAATCTCGCATCAGTTTCTCAAGACGCTTCGAATTTTGTTGCAGCAGCGCAGTTACAAATTTCTTTTGCCACTTCAACGACGTTTAATTTAAAACCAGCTTCGTATTTTGTTCTAATCAAATGCTCCATTGTAGATAAGAGATACTCTTACGATAAAGGTGTATAAGGGTGAGATACAAGAAACACAAAATAGTGCAAACGTCACTCTGGAATAGTTCAGGGTATTACCGTGTGCTCACGCTGTCACAACGGTTAGGAGAACACACTGATACAGCATATTGCCACACCCACATAGAAAAAAAAAAAAAGGCTGTATGCTCTGTGGTTTCTCTCTCAGGTGGGTGTTAGCATATCGTAATCTCTTGGACCAATAGCGTGAGTTTTCCACTTTCGACTTTTACGACCGACATTATAAAATACCGGAAATTATACAGTAAAATCAAGTCCTGACTTCGCCATGGGAGAACTTAAACACGAGTATACACAGTAACTAAAATGAAACGTCCAGCACAGTAAAAGCACACATTAATTCATTCCAGCATGCCATTCTCCATTACTTATCAATTTTTTTTTTGTTGCAAGCAGTTTAAAAACAGACTGCCATCTTAGTGTATTTTTGTGTTTCCCAAGCTATTTGCCTGGGACATTCTCCTCCCCTCAATCACACTGAAGATTTTCTGTTGCTGAACAATTCAACAAGTCCAGGATTGACTTTGCCGTTTTATTATGTTTATCTTTTTATCTTCCAGTAATGAAAAATGTATCTTAAAAAATTGTCACATTAAATCAAAGAGCACTGTTTCTTTACTACTATATACTTGTTCACCATCATTGGCTTGCCAACCATAACACACAAATACAGTACATCCGGAAAGTATTCCCAGCGCTTCATCACTTTTTCCACATTTTGTTATGTCACAGCCTTATTCCAAAATGGATTAAATTCATTTTTTTCCTCAGAATTCTACACACAACACCCCATAATGACAACGTGAAAAAAAGTTTACTTGAGATTTTTGCAAATTTATTAAAAATAAAAAAAACTGAGAAAGCACATATCCATAAATATTCACAGCCTTTGCCATGAAGCTCAAAATTGAGCTCAGGTGCCTCCTGTTTCCCCTGATCATCCTTGAGATGTTTCTGCAGCTTCATTGGAGTCCACTTGTGGTAAATTCAGTTGGCTGGACATGATTTGGAAAGGCACACACCTGTCTATAGAAGTTCCCACAGTTGACAGTTCATGTCAGAGCACAAACCAAGCATGAAGTCAAAGGAATTGTCTGTAGACCTCAGAGACAGGATTGTCTCGAGGCACAAATCTGGGGAAGGTTACAGAAAAATTTCTGCTGCTTTGAAGGTCCCAATGAGCACAGTGGCCTCCATCATCCATAAGTGGAAGAAGTTTGAAACCACCAGGACTCTTCCTAGAGCTGGCTGGCCATCTAAACTGAGCGATCAGGGGAGAAGGGCCTTAGTCAGGGAGGTGAACCAAGAACCCGATGGTCACTCTGTTAGAGCTCCAGAGGTCCTCTGTGGAGAGAGGAGAACCTTCCAGAAGGAGAACCATCTCTGCAGCAATCCACCAATCAGGCCTGTATGGTAGAGTGGCCAGACGGAAGCCACTCCTTAGTAAAAGGCACATGGCAGCCCGCCTGGAGTTTGCCAAAAGGCACCTGAAGGACTCTCAGACCATGAGAAAGAAAATTCTCTGGTCTGATGAGACAAAGATTGAACTCTTTGGTGTGAATGCCAGGCGTCACGTTTGGAGAAAACCAGGCACCGCTCATCACCAGGCCAATACCATCCCTACAGTGAAGCATGGTGGGGGCAGCATCATGCTGTGGGGAACTGGGAGACTAGTCAGGATAAAGGGAAAGATGACTGCAGCAATGTACAGAGACATCCTGGATGAAAACCTGCTCCAGAGCGCTCTTGTCCTCAGATGGGCGACGGGTCATCTTTCAGCAGGACAACGACCCTAAGCACACAGCCAAGATATCAAAGGAGTGGCTTCAGGACAACTCTGTGAATGTCCTTGAGTGGCCCAGCCAGAGCCCAGACTTGAATCTGATTGAACATCTCTGGAGAGATCTTAAAATGGCTGTGCACCGACGCTTCCCATCCAACCTGATGGAGCTTGAGAGGTGCTGCAAAGAGGAATGGGCCAAACTGGCCAAGGATAGGTGTGCCAAGCTTGTGGCATCATATTCAACAAGACTTGAGGCTGGAATTGCTGCCAAAGGGGCATCGACAAAGTATTGAGCAAAGGCTGTGAATACTTATGGACATGGGATTTCTCAGTTTTTTTTATTTTTAATAAATTTGCAAAAATCTCAAGTAAACTTTTTTCATGTTGTCATTATGGGGTGTTGTGTGTAGAATTCTGAGGAAAAAATGAATTTAATCCATTTTGGAATAAGGCTGTAACATAACAAAATGTGGAAAAAGTGATGAAGCGCTGGGAATACTTTCCAGATGCACTGTATATGAATATTCACTTATTGTCACTTAACATTATTTGTTTTGATGAGTAACTACAGTGTAGTTTCTATAAACTTGTATGTCCCATTAGGTTTTAATGGTGAAGCAGTTATGCTCAATTTTTGGACAATTAACGTGTTGTGTAAATCCATCTGTCCTCACAAGTAGTGACTGCACCTATACACTACATCAGGGGTGTCCAAGTCCAGGCCTAGTGGGCCGTAGTGGCTGCAGGTTTTCATTCTAACCCTTTTCCAAATCCATGCGCAGTTTTCACTGCTAATGAACTCCTTTTCCCTTCATTTTAATAGCCTTGTTTTTAAGGATTCAGTCCTCTGAATTTATTCCTTTCTTCATTAAATGACAAACGAGATGTGAAACAAGCCAACAGATGACCAGCTAAACTGGGATTTCAAACTCTTAATGAGAAGTTGATTCTTGCTGTTAATTGAACTCATTATTTAATTCCATGGCTTGTTGCTGCTCTCATTCTGCTAAAAACCTTATGGAGATCATCACCTTTCTTTATTTTCAGATACTATGTGATGGGCACAGGTGAGCTGGTCACGTGGCAGCTCGTTTTGTGTCTCTTTATTGTTTGGCTACTAATTAAGGAAAAAGAGACAACTAAAGGGGCCTGAGTCAAGTTAATTAAAACTAAGGAAAAGGAAGTTAATTTTCAGCAAAACCTGGTCACTAATGAAGAAGATGGTTAGAATGAAAACCTGCAGCAGCCACTGCGGCCCTCCAGGACTGGACTTCGACAGCCGTGCACTACATCATCCAGCTTTAAAGTAATACTCCATCTAAAATGATAAGTTTTATATGTTACTTACCTAATTGAGATAGCCAAAAAAAAATTTAAATCTCATTATTTCATGTATTCTGCTAGAACAGAAGTCAAAGGTGACCAATGTTGGACAATGGCAAATGATATCAAAAATATCCATGAAAAACCTCATGCTGCTCGTGTCCCATAATCCACACATCACGATGCACTGTCATATGCTCATGACGTCCCTAACACATGGATTTTTACTAAAATATTGTTAAATACGTCAATTCCGGAATACACTCTTGTGAACTAAAATGGAATATGCTTAGACATAAATGAGCATTTGCATCATCATCATTACATTTATATCGTATTGGTGAGACACAACTGGAGTGCCTCGGGATGGAAGGCAGTGAAACTGGGTGGAATGAGCCTCACGTTGCTGAATCATCTCGGATGAGCACAAGTAGGAGGCGCATTATTCCCTTCCTCACACTTTCGCTCGCCTTTCTTTAACTTGTAATCTTTAGTTGTACACGTCTCTTCAGTGAACTTTTCATGGTGGGTATTGTTAAATGCAATGTTAGCTACTAAATAAAGCTGTTAACTTTGCTTGTGAGCAAAGAACGATGAGGGTTGGCGGGTCCTCCATTCAAATGCTTGGGTACGTCTGAGTGTGTTTCATTTTCATTCATAAGAGCATTTTCTGGAAGTGGTTTACAGCTGAATGACTTGATATGAATTATGCAACAAAAGTAATGTGAGATTTTTTTCATGGACATGTTCATATCGTTTGCTGTTGTTCAATATGAATCCCTATTTACATACTTCTCTCTCATAAACCTTACCTCTGTTTTGCAATGAAGATGAGATTACTACAAACAACATAGAAGGAATATTCCGTTAAATTGTAAACATGGATGTTCCTTATGGTGACCATATAGAAAGCCACTGGGGTTCACATTGGAAAGCAGATTAATTATGATTTTATTTAAAAATGATTGTAGGCCAAAATAGGATAACATTAGACCAGGGGTGGGCAGATTCAGTCCTGGAGGGCCGCAGTGGTTGCAGGTTTTTGTTCCAACCCAGTTGCTTAATTAAAAACCAATCCTTGTCAATTATTTAATTGCATGGCTTGCTTTAACTCTGCCATGTCAGGTCATTCTCATATCCTAGATTTATTTTCCTTTCTAAGGATATCATACAAATGATTTGAAGTCTAAAACAGATGAGCAATTCTCAGTGCTTCACTTTTTTCTCTTCACTTTCCTTCAAAGTATTTAATTAAACCAAATAGTAATAATAATAATAATAATAATAATAATAATACATTTTATTTATATAGCACCTTTCCCATGCTCAAGGCACTTACAGAATAAATAAAGAATGGCAGAATATACAGTATATAGCATTGTACAAACCAGATAAATAAACAAAGAAGATTAAGACAGTAAATTCTGAAAAAAAAAAAAAAAAAAAAAAAAAAACAGACAACATAATCGATGGTCTCGCACACACATACAGGTTACGTTGGCATCTTGACAGAGAAGTAAACTGAGAGAAAGGTAATAAAGTCAAGTAGAGCTAAAAGCCTTCCTGAACAGATGAGTTTTGAGTTGTTTTTTAAAAGAATTCATGGAGTCAGCTGACCTGATTAATTTTGGTAGGTCATTCCAGAGTCTGGGCGCTATACAGCTGAAGGCCCTGTCACCCATGGAGTGTAGATTAGTGACGGGCACAACAAGATTACCAGAATCAGAGGACCTTAGTGGGCGGGCAGGCACATAGTGATGGAGAAGGTCACTGATGTAGTTTGGTGCGAGGTTATTTAAAGCTTTGTAGGTTATTAGTAGGATTTTATATTCGATTCTGTAGGACACAGGGAGCCAGTGAAGGCGGAGCAGGATGGGTGTGATGTGCTCGCTGCTGCTGGCTCGAGTAAGGACTCTTGCAGCTGAGTTTTGAATAAGCTGGAGCTGTGATATAAGATTAGAAGGGGCACCTGCCAGTAAGGAATTACAATAATCGATGCGGGATGTGATAAAAGCATGGACAAGTTTCTCAGCATTAGAGAAGGAGAGGAAGGAGCGAACACGGGATATGTTACGGAGGTGAAAGTAAGAAAGTTTCTTAATGTGATTTATGTGGGCGGAATAAGTGAGGGAGGAGTCAAAAATGACACCAAGATTTTTTACAGTAGAGGCAGGTCTGATGAGATCACTGCCAAGATGGACTGGGAAGGAGCTCATTTTATTAAGTTGCATTTTAGTCCCAATTTGCAGGAGTTCAGTTTTATTGCAATTTAATTTTAAAGAGTTCTGCTCCATCCAGGTTTTAATTTCACTAAGGCAGGTTGTGAGCTGAGAAAGCTCTGATGAAGTTCCACTTTTAACATTGAAGTAGAGCTGTGTATCATCTGCATAAAAATGATAACCCAATCCATAACTACGGATAATATGGCCAAGGGGAAGCATATAAATACAGAAAAGCAGAGGACCGAGGACAGAGCCCTGAGGGACTCCTTGTGTGACTGGCGCGGAGCTGGATCTACTGTTGCCAAGACTAACAAACTCTTGCCTATCAGTCAGATAGGACTTGAACCACTGGAGGGCAGTGCCAGAGATACCCAGCATGTTCTCCATTCTGAACAGTAGGATGTCATGTCTGACAGTGTCAAATGCTGCACTGAGGTCTAACAGAATTAATATGCTGGTTTGTCCAGAGTCTGCTGCCATAAGCAAATCATTGGTTACCCGTAGCAGAGCAGTTTCACAGCTGTGCCGCACCCTGAAACCAGACTGAAAGGGTTCCATCAAATTATTAGAGGTTAGGTAATTGGTGAGTTGGGAAGCTACAACACGCTCAAGAACTTTTGACAGGAAAGGTAAGTGGGAAATAGGCCGGAAATTGTTAAGATTGTCAGCATCAAGGCCAGACTTTTTTAACGTTGGGGTTACAGAAGCAATTTTAAAAGTGAGCGGCACAGAGCCAGTGTCAAGGGATTAGTTTATTATTGTTGTAACAGTCGGGATTATGGCATGAAGGCAGGATTTAAGTAGTGTGGTGGGGATGGGGTCCAGTACACAAGTAGTCGGCCTCATCTTATAAAGCAGGTCATTAACAAACGCAGATGTGACTGGTGAGAACTTAGAGAAGGAGCTGGATGGAGTGGGAAAACAGGGAGAGATATAAACAGATGATGTATTTATGTTGGTTGAATTATTTAGATCTTTAATTTTGTTACGGAAAAAGTGGAGGAATTCCTCACAGACTTCAGTAAAAGAGGTAGTTGGACCAGATGCGGGTTCGAGTAGTTTATTAACTACAGAGAACAAAACCCTTGGGTTATCATGGCTACTTTCTATTATTCTGCCATAATGGGTGTTCTTGGCAGAAGTTAGTGCTTCTCTGTAAGCTCTTTGGTGGTCAGAGAAAGCCTGGATGTGCACGGTGAGGCCAGTCTTACGTGACATTCTCTCAAGGTGTTGGCCAGCTGCTTTCATAGATCGCAATTCTGAGTTATACCAAGGAGCTGAACGTTTAAAGGAAACCTCCTTATGTTTTAAAGGAGCTGTTTTATCTAATGCTGAGTGAAGGGCTGTGTTATACTGGTGAACAAAACTATCTAGTGTTGATGGAATAGGTGCAGACAGTAAAAGATCAGAAATGGATCCAGAAAGGATAGAGGGACAGATATTTTTAAGGTTTCTGTAAGAAATTTGTCGTTTACAGGTAAGAGGTGGGAGAGGTAATGAGACAGTGAAAAATACTGCTTTATGGTCAGAGAGTCCCAAATCAGTGCTGTAAATGTTGGCAACAGATAGTCCAGAAGTGCAGATCAGGTCCAATATATGACCGCCACAATGGGTTGGAAAATCAACATGTTGTGTCAAGTCAAAACAGTCCAGTAAGGACAGGAATAGTGCATGATAAATACACACAGGTGTAAATGAAAACAAGCTAAATGGAGAAATGCTGGTCTCTTTTGTCATTTGCATGGTATTGCTAATTAGGAGCCATTAAAAACCAAGAATACAGCTGTTTAAGACTAAAATAAGCAATAAGGGTTCAAAATCTTAACGAGGGAGATAACTAAAGTGAAGCTGAAGTGTTACTTGAGCAATAAGGGCTTCTTATTAAGCAATTGGGTTGGAGCAAAAACCTTCAGCCACTGTGGCCCTCCAGGACTGATTCTGCCCACCCCTGCATTAGACAGCTCCTGCTATGGGCCTTAGCCATAACTTTCCTTCTAATGTCTGCATGCATAAATATGGTTTTCTTTTAGAAGGCCGTATTTGGAATTATATTACTAGGAAAAAAAGTCATATGGCACCACACTTTTCAATCTCCTCAACCTAAAGACATACAAGATATGAGCTATGAGTGATAGTCACAGTGGAAAATATGGCAGCTTTCGGTCTACCTTGCTGCTGCTGCTTTCATGTGCTCTTAAGACTATTCAGAGCTCCAAAGTTGAGATGTTTTTCACCTTCTCACTTGTGTTTACGTGGGAATTCTGATTGGACTATTCAGAAAAATGCAAGGTCACTGTTCATTTGTTACCTGGTTGACCAAAAAACACACACACAATTAATAATAAACTGCTTTTTTTTTTTTTTTTTTTGATAAAATAAAGTGCAAAATGCCCTGCGGTGGGCTAACGCCCTGCCCAGGGTTTGTTTCCTGCCTTGCGTCCTGTGTTGGCTTCAGCAGACCCCCCCGTGACCCTGAAGTTAGGATAATAGCAGGTAGGATAATGCATGGATGGAAGTGCAAAATAAACTTCTTAAACATGTATCATGTCACTCCAAATGCAATTGGACCAAAACAAAAATGGGACGTCTGGCTCACCAGATTGTGTGTTTTTATTATATTCAATTGACTAAGGAAAACGGTCAGCGTTACATCACAAATCGGAGAATTCAGTTAACTGTTTTCTAAGAATTGTAACTGTGGGTTTGTAGAGCCTTCTTATGGTATTGTTGGACTCAGAATCCCTTCTTTACCATCAGTCAGAATGCACATGAATGCAGCCTGACAATACATCAGAAATTTCAGCCAGGAGGACAAAAGTCACATACCTGTACTAACTGTGACATTGTTAAATGCTGTAGGTTTTGAGTGTTCTTGTTTTATCTCTTCATGCGGAACTGTAAAAGAAAATAAAAGACAAAAGGTGGTACAGGTTACATTCACCATCACCCTTCTGTCTATAGAAAAAGAACATACTTGTTTGTAAAACTGCTCTTTTAGCAGAAAGGACAACAGCAAGAGGAAAAAAAAAAAAACCCCACATACCTGCTACAATTACGGTAACGTTCTTCTCACGAAAAATCTCTCCGAATGTCACAGTACAGGTGTAATTGCCACTGTCAGACACCTTCACCAAGTGAAATGGCAGGGAAAAGTCATCTTCTTTAATGCGACTCTCGTCCAAGATGATTACAGGATTCCTAGATTTTCTGGGATATTCTGCTACAACTACGCCCTTGCGAGCCCAACAAGCATAAAGAAAATTGCCATGGGCCCCACTGCCTGTGCAGTTGATTGTGAGGTCACTGCCAGCAATGGCCACTACTTTCGGTGGACAATTCAATTTAAAGTCATCTGTTAGGAAGGAAAAACAAAAGATGTCATTACAAACATCAGTTTCTTTTTTCTCTACTAAATACACATGCATTATAAATACAGAGAAAGAATGTTATTAAACTAAAAGCACACACTTTCCACTATTGGGAAATAGGAGTGGAGAAACTGGTTATATTTTGCCTGCGCAGTAAGCTCTACAACCCAAATGGTGGACATTTTATGTACGTCAAATATTCACATAAGAAAGGGACAGTATGCACCTCCAAGCTTCTTCATCCGATAGTCACTTGTTTTAACATTTGTTCCCTTCTCCATACCTTTCTCTTCCCATCATCCTGGTATGTGTTGATCTTAGTTTCATCTGTCCAAAAAATAATTGCTAGAAAACATCTGAAAATCCCACCCATTTCTGAAACAAAGTCTAATCGGGCCTTCCTATTCTCAAGGTCTAACAGAGGTTTGCACCTTGTGATGAACCCTCTGTATTCCCTTTAATGTTTTCTCTTGATTGTAGACTTGTTCTCCACTTCGCTAGATATTATGAAGGAGGTTTTCTTCACCAAGAAAATAATTATGTGATCATTCAGCTAAGTTGGCTTCCATGGTTATCCAGGCTCTTTGGTGTTACTGAGCTCACTATTATGTTCCTTCTTTAACTCTTTAAGGGCGGATGTCGACCAGAGGGGGTGAGGGTGCATGTCGACTAAAGTTGACATCCAGGGGCAGGAGCGGCTCTAGGCGGCCCTGGGCAGAGAAAGAAAATCGGTGGCCCCTCCACCCGTCAATGAACAATATGGTATCTTATGCACGCCGGATGGCCACGTCAGTTGCGGACACTGCATAGCCACCTCGTACTCATGACACAAGCGTTTAACTTTTGCCGAAATTTGGTCATACTCACTATGACTATTGCGCTAACACTAATACTTTATTAAAACTAGGTGAAACATTAACTTGTAAGAAGACTCGCCCACTTGCACTAGCTTCGCTTCTATATGCGCATGTCCGTAACTTGAAAGCCAAGTGGCGGCCCACAATATTCTCATTACGGCAGAACATTATAATACTACATATAGCTTACTGCTCCGACTCTAGCCATCCATCCATCCATCCATCCATTGTCTCCCGCTTATCCGAGGTCGGGTCGCGGGGGCAGCAGCTTGAGCAGAGATGCCCAGACTTCCCTCTCCCCGGCCACTTCTTCTAGCTCTTCCGGGAGAATCCCAAAGCGTTCCCAGGCCAGTCGAGAGACATAGTCCCTCCAGCGTGTCCTGGGTCTTCCCCAGGGCCTCCTCCCGGTTGGACGTGCCCGGAACACCTCACCAGGGAGGCGTCCAGGAGGCATCCTGATCAGATGCCCGAGCCACCTCATCTGACTCCTCTCGATGCGGAGGAGCAGCGGCTCTACTCTGAGCCCCTCCCGGATGACTGAGCTTCTCACCCTATCTTTAAGGGAAAGCCCAGACACCCTGCGGAGGAAACTCATTTCAGCCGCTTGTATTCGCGATCTCGTTCTTTCGGTCACTACCCATAGCTCATGACCATAGGTGAGGGTAGGAACATAGATCGACTGGTAAATTGAGAGCTTCGCCTTGCGGCTCAGCTCCTTTATCACCACGACAGACCGATGCAGAGCCCCCATTACTGTGGATGCCGCACCGATCCGCCTGTCGATCTCACGCTCCATTCTTCCCTCACTCGTGAACAAGATCCCGAGATACTTGAACTCCTCCACTTGAGGCAGGATCTCGCTACCAACCCTGAGAGGGCACTCCACCCTTTTCCGGCCGAGGACCATGGTCTCGGATTTGGAGGTGCTGATTCCCATCCCAGCCGCTTCACACTCAGCTGCAAACCGATCCAGAGAGAGCTGAAGATCACGGCCTGATGAAGCAAACAGGACAACATCATCTGCAAAAAGCAGTGACCCAATCCTGAGCCCACCAAACCGGACCCTCTCAACACCTTGGCTGCGCCTAGAAATTCTGTCCATAAAAGTTATGAACAGAATCGGTGACAAAGGGCAGCCCTGGCGGAGTCCAACTCTCACTGGAAACGGGTTCGACTTACTGCCGGCAATGCGGACCAAGCTCTGGCACCGATCGTACAGGGACTGAACAGCCCTTATCAGGGGAGCCGGTACCCCATACTCTCGGAGTACCCCCCACAGGATTCCCCGAGGGACACGGTCGAATGCCTTTTCTAAGTCCACAAAACACATGTAGACTGGTTGGGCAAACTCCCATGCACCCTCCAGGACCCTGCTAAGGGTATAGAGCTGGTCCACTGTTCCGCGACCAGGACGAAAACCACACTGTTCCTCCTGAATCCGAGGCTCGACTATCCGACGGACCCTCCTCTCCAGGACCCCTGAATAGACTTTTCCAGGGAGGCTGAGGAGTGTGATCCCTCTGTAGTTGGAACACACCCTCCGATCCCCCTTCTTAAAGAGGGGGACCACCACCCCCGGTCTGCCAATCCAGAGGCACTGTCCCTGATGTCCATGCGATGTTGCAGAGGCGTGTCAGCCAAGACAGTCCTACAACATCCAGAGCCTTGAGGAACTCCGGGCGTATCTCATCCACCCCGGGGCCCTGCCACCAAGGAGTTTTTTGACCACCTCGGTGACCTCAGTCCCAGAGATGGGGGAGCCCACCTCTGAGTCCCCAGGCTCTGCTTCCTCATTGGAAGGCATGTTAATGGGATTGAGGAGGTCTTCGAAGTACTCCCCCCACCGACCCACAACGTCCCGAGTCGAGGTCAGCAGCGCACCATCCCCACCATATACAGTGTTGACACTGCACTGCTTCCCCTTCCTGAGACGCCGGATGGTGGACCAGAATCTCCTCGAAGCCGTCCGAAAGTCTTTCTCCATGGCCTCCCCAAACTCCTCCCACGCCCGAGTTTTTGCCTCAGCAACCACCAAAGCCGCATTCCGCTTGGCCTGCCGGTACCTATCAGCTGCCTCCGGGGTCCCACAGGACAAAAGGGTCCCATAGGACTCCTTCTTCAGCTTGACGGCATCCTTCACCGCCGGTGTCCACCAGCGGGTTCGGGGATTGCCGCCACGACAGGCACCGACCACCTTACGGCCACAGCTCCGGTCAGCTGCCTCAACAATAGAGGCACGGAACATGGCCCATTCGGACTCAATGTCCCCCACCTCCCTCGGGATGTGGTCGAAGTTCTGCCGGAGGTGGGAGTTGAAGCTACTTCTGACAGGGGGCTCTGCCAGACGTTCCCAGCAGACCCTCACAACACGTTTGGGCCTACCACGCCTGACCGGCATCCTCCCCCACCATCGAAGCCAACTCACCACCAGGTGGTGATCAGTTGATAGCTCCGCCCCTCTCTTCACCCGAGTGTCCAAGACATGTGGCCGCAAGTCCGACGACACGACCACAAAGTCGATCATCGAACTGAGGCCTAGGGTGTCCTGGTGCCAAGTGCACATATGAACACCCCTATGCTTGAACATGGTGTTCGTTATGGACAATCCGTGACGAGCACAGAAGTCCAATAACAAAACACCGCTCGGGTTCAGATCAGGGGGGCCATTCCTCCCAATCACGCCCTTCCAGGTCTCACTGTCATTGCCCATGTGAGCATTGAAGTCTCCCAGCAGAACGAGGGAGTCCCCAGAAGGTATGCCCTCTAGCACCCCCTCCAGGGACTCCAAAAAGGGTGGGTACTCCGAACTGCTGTTCGGTGCATACGCACAAACAACAGTTAGGACCCGTCCCCCCACCCGAAGGCGAAGGGAGGCTACCCTCTCGTCCACCGGGGTAAACCCCAATGTACAGGCTCCAAGTTGGGGGGCAATAAGTATACCCACACCTGCTCGGCGCCTCTCACCGGGGGCAACTCCAGAGTGGTAGAGAGTCCAGCCCCTCTCAAGGAGATTGGTTCCAGAGTCCAAGCTGTGCGTCGAGGTGAGTCCGACTATATCTAGCCGGAACCTCTCAACTTCGCGCACTAGCTCATGCTCCTTCCCCTTCAGAGAGGTGACATTCCACGTCCCAAGAGCCAGTTTCTGTAGCCGAGGATCGGACCGCCAAGGTCCCCGCCTTCGGCCACCACCCAACTCACACTGCACCCGACCTCCACCATAGGTGGTGAGCCCATGGGAAGGGGGACCCACGTTGCCTCTTCGGGCTGTGCCCGGCCGAGCCCCATGGGTGCAGGCCCGGCCACCAGGCGCTCGCCATCGAGCCCCACCTCCAGGCCTGGCTCCAGAGTGGGGCCCCGGTGACCCGCGTCCGGGCAAGGGAAAACGCCGTCCAAAATTGTTTTTCTTCATAGGAGGTTTGTTTAACCGCTCTTTGTCTCATCCCTCACCTAGGACCAGTTTGCCTTGGGTGGCCCTACCAGGGGCATAAAGCCCCGGACAACAGAGCTCCTAGGATCATTGGGACACGCAAACCCCTCCACCACGATAAGGTGACGATTAAAGGAGGGGTCCGACTCTAGCGACATTAGTAAATACAGCGTACTAATTAACAAGAAACACAATGTTTTTTTGGCCACATTGCCATCAGCTGTGTCGTTATTTTCTCTTTCTGTTTAATATTCAGTATATATTGGCGTGGCGGCTACTGGGATTTGGTGGTCCTGTGCAGGTGCACAGTTTGCACATGACTAAGGCCGCCCCTGCCAGGGGTAGAGGACAACAATCAGCTGTTAATGGCGACAAAACTCACTGTTACGTCACAGGCATTCCCTCTATGCTTGGAGGAATGTTAGACTTATTGACTTGGTGGCATCGAAATCTCACGAGGGAGTGAAGCGAGAGCAGAAAACAAAGTACTCAGCAAATGATGTTTTGCGCATTATCGCAAGAGAGTGAGGAAATGGCATCAGCTCATCGGACACCAGCCGATGCCGCCTCAGCTGATCAGCTGCCAGTTGAGCGCATTTGCGCAGCTGATGTACCTACAGCAAGGTTTGTGTGGGAGAAATACCCAGACATTGATCCATGGGAGCCAAACTGGCTAACGGACTTCACAAGACTTGCTGTTGGACACGACAGATTACCAGCAGCTGGATTACTTCAGGCTGATCTCTCCTGAGGCTGCTTTTCAGCTTCTGTCAGACGAGACAAACAGGTATACAGGGCAATTTTTTGAATCGCGTGCTGCGCTTACACCGCATTCTCGTTTTTCAAAGTGGAAACCCACAAAAAAAAGATGAGATGAAGGGCTCTGTGGCATTACAGATGGAGATGGGGCTGGACTGGCGATATAACTTCAGGGAGAATTGGTCCAAATGTGCTTTGTCCCCTGGTGGCTTTGGACAGGCTATGCCGTGTGATGATAGGTACGTGCTGCTGCAAAGTTTTATTCAGTTATGTGATAACAACGCTGGGGGGCTGTCAAGACGCAGGGCCTGTTAAAGCCCATTGCGGCATTTCTTGTGTGATTTTGGGCTATACAAAAATAAATTGTATTGTATTGTATAACCAGAAGCAAATCCCAAGGGGTGAGCCAGGCTATAGCCCCATGTATAAAGTTCAGCCCCTGCCTGACATTGTGGAACCAACATAGAAACAATTTTATCAGCCTGGCTGTGATTTGTCTCTGCATGAATCTATGATAAAATAAAAGGGACGCCTTTTTTTCTGCCAATATATGCCAGACAAGCCCACAAAGTATGGCATAAAAGGATTTTGTACTGGCAGCAGCAAACACTGGTTTCTGCCTGAAAGTAATTACATATACAGGAAAGTATTTCTTTCAAAGTGAGAACTGTCCCTCGACAAGTCAGGTTGTGCTGGAGCTGCTTCAGGGCTATGAACATTTGGGTCATGTTGTGTACATTTGGACAATTTTTATACATCACCCGAATTTGTTCATGGTGCTACAGAGCAGGGGAATTGGAGCTTGTGGCACAGTGAGGATGAACAGGAGACACAGGCCTTCACAGTTGAAGCCAGACAGGCTGAAGAGGAAAAGAGGTGACAATACGGTTTTCATGTGGGCAGAAAACTTGGTGGCATTGGCATGGCACGATGTCAAACGGGTGACTCGTCTCTCTACAGTACACACTTATAACAATACAGTGGGTACGGAAAGTATTCAGACCCCCTTCAATTTTTCACTCTTTGTCATATTGCAGCCATTTGCTAAAATCATTTAAATTAATTTTTTCCTCATTAATGTACATACAGCACCCCATATTGACAGACAAAAAAAAGAATTTTTGAAATTGTTGCAGATTTATTAAAAAAGAAAAACTGAAATATCACATGGTCCTAAGTATTCAGACCCTTTGCTCAGTATTTAGTAGAAGCCCCCTTTTGAGCTAATACAGCCATGAGTCTTCTTGGGAAAGATGCAACAAGTTTTTCACACCTGGATTTGGGGATCCTCTGCCATTCCTCCTTGCAGATCCTCTCCAGTTCTGTCAGGTTGGATGGTAAACGTTGGTGGACAGCCATTTTTAGGTCTCTCCAGAGATGCTCAATTGGGTTTAAGTCAGGGCTCTGGCTGGGCCATTCAAGAACAGTCACAGAGTTGTTGTGAAGCCACTCCTTCATTATTTTAGCTGTGCGCTTAGGGTCATTGTCTTGTTGGAAGGTAAACCTTCGGCCCAGTCTGAGGTCCTTAGCACTCTGGAGAAGGTTTTTGTCCAGGATATCCCTGTACTTGGCCGCATTCATCTTTCCCTCGATTGCAACCAGTCGTCCTGTCCCTGCAGCTGAAAAACACCCCCACAGCATGATGCTGCCACCGCCATGCTTCACTGTGGGGACTGTATTGGACAAGTGATGAGCAGTGCCTGGCTGTCTCCACACATACCACTAAGAATTAAAGCCAAAAAGTTCTATCTTGGTCTCATCAGACCAGAGAATCTTATTTCTCACCATCTCAGAGTCCTTCAGGTGTCTTTTAGCAAACTCCATGCGGGCTGTCATGTGTCTTGCACTGAGGAGAGGCTTCCGACAGGCCACTCTGCCATAAAGCCCTGACTGGTGGAGGGCTGCAGTGATGGTTGACTTTCTACAACTTTCTCCCATCTCCTGACTGCATCTCTGGAGCTCAGCCAAAGTGATCTTTGGGTTCTTCTTTACCTCTCTCACCAAGGCTCTTCTCCCCCAGTAGCTCAGCTTGGCCGGACGGCCAGCTCTAGGAAGGGTTCTGGTCGTCCCAAACGTCTTCCATTTAAGGATTATGGAGGCCACTGTGCTCTTGAGAACCTTAAGTGCAGCAGAAATGTTTTTGTAACCTTGGCCAGATCTGTGCCTTGCCACAATTCTGTCTCTGAGCAGTTCCTTTAACCTCATGATTCTCATTTGCTCTGACATGCATTGTGAGCTGTAGGGTCTTATATAGACAGGTGTGTGGCTTTCCTAATCAAGTCCAATCAGTATAATCAAACACAGCTGGACTCAAATGAAGGTGATCTCAAGGATGATCAGAAGAAATGGAAAGCACCGGAGTTAAATATATGAGTGTCACAGCAAAGGGTCTGAATACTTAGGACCATGTGATATTTCAGTTTTTCTTTTTTAATAAATCTGCAACAATTTCAAAAATTCTTTTTTTTGTCTGTCAATATGGGATGCTGTGTGTACATTAATGAGGGAAAAAATTAATTTAAATGATTTTAGCAAATGGCTGCAATATGACAAAGAGTGAAAAATTGAAGGGGGTCTGAATACTTTCCGTACCCACTGTATAAGTGAGAAAGTTAATTGTCAAAAGGGAAATCCAGAAGGTAGGAAGCTGGACAAGCCAGTTGCACTGGAAAAGTATAATTGTAAAATGGCTGGAGTTGATCGACTGGATCAGATGCTGGGGTCATATACTTACGGCCATAAGTCCACCAAGTGGTACCACAGTGAGTACCATCACATGTGTGAGATTGTTCAAGCAGGCAAACGGTGACAGCACTATGACTGCAGCAGATTTCCGCAAGAAGGTGGTTGACAGCTTGCTGGCAGAGTGTGCTGCAGTGCCTTTGGCAAAGCGAGGAAGGCCATCACAAAGAGCAGTGGCAGACAGGCTGACCAAAAAAAAAAAAAAAATACAAACCTGACTGTGTTGTGTGCAGCAACAGATAATTGAAAAGGAGGCACCAGTGCAACACGTATTGTAAGCAGTACAAAATGGCAATGTATGCAATTGGCTGCTTTGAGTGGCATCAGACTTTACAGGACTTTGCTGTGTAACATGTATGTGATATGTATGGGAAATCATAGAGTATGCAGGCTCATACAACATGCAAGACAGTAACATTTGTCAAAAATAAATATTTTTTTTTGATTTGATGTGTTAAACTATTGCTTTGTGTTTTTTTTTTTTTTGTTTTTTTTTAAGTGAGTTTTTGGAAGAAAAAAAAAGCCCTGGAAGTAAAGAAACAAAAAAAAATTAGCCCTAAAAGAATTACGGATCTACCAAATTGTTGGTTTGGTCACTCGTATGTTTTTACTTTCTCTCCGATAGCTTGGTTTGGTTTACTTGGCCTAATGATGGCCTGCTTGACTTTCACTGGCAGGCCTTTGGACCTCATCTTCAGAGTTCATGGCAACAGCTTCCAAATGTAATTTCCACACAGACCTTTGGCCTGCCTAAATAATGAACTGATGAGGGAACTGCACAAACCTGGCAATGGAGCAGCTTGACAGTCAACTATCCAATTACACTTGGTCACTTGATAAGGAGGTGACGACATACAGTATAAAAAAGTGTTGGAACTCTTAGACCATTCACCCAATTTGGATGCCCATAACCTCAAATTTAGACTTGTTGAAGCTTAAGTTATATAATGAATTTGAATATGTTTTGGAAAAATGCTAAAATAAACAGTAATTTAATCAATGTCCAAATATGTATACAGTTATG
Source organism: Erpetoichthys calabaricus (assembly GCF_900747795.2). Classification (NCBI taxonomy): domain Eukaryota; kingdom Metazoa; phylum Chordata; class Cladistia; order Polypteriformes; family Polypteridae; genus Erpetoichthys; species Erpetoichthys calabaricus. The sequence continues at coordinate 3,651,634 of NC_041401.2, read as the reverse complement.
TCCATGAGTATGTCAGACAAAGTGTATATAAAGATAGCCAACCCCAAATCAGAAAATGTTGGGAGTGTAAGGAAAATGCAAAGAAAAGTCAAAGTATATTTAAAAATCCTTTTTTTGTTTTTATTTCACGGCAGACAGTATGAGTCCAAGATATGCCATGTTTTATCTGCTCAACTTCACTTCATTTGTTATTATACAGTACATCCATTCCTGCATTTCAGGCCTGCAACACATTCCAAAAAAAGACGGGGGCAAATTAGGGTCAGTAATGAAGTGAAAAAATTCAACAATGATGTGATTTCAAACAGGCGATTGTAATCCTCAATTGGTATCCATGAAAGGGTTTGAGGCGCAAATATGGGCAGAGGATCCCCAGTTTGAGGAACATTGTGTTTTAAACAATTCAAGAGATAGAGATAAAGATAGATACTTTATTAATCCCAAGGGGAAATTCCCATTCTCCAGCAGCACCTTACTGATACAAAAAACAATATTAAATTAAAGAGTAATAAAAATGTAGGAAAAAGCAGACAATAACTTTGTATAATGTTAACGTTTACCCCCCCGCCCCCCAGGTGGAATTGAAAAGTCGCATAGTTTGGGCGAGGAACGATCTCCTCAGTCTGTCAGTGGAGCAGGACGGTGACAGCAGTCTGTCGCTGAAGCTGCTCTTCTGTCTGGAGATGATCCTGTTTAGTGGATGCAGTGGATTCTCCATGATTGACAGGAGTCTTCTCAGCGCCCGTCGCTCTGCCACAGATGTCAAACTGTCCAGCTCCATGCCAACAATAGAGCCTGCCTTCTTCACCAGTTTGTCCAGGCGTGAGGCGTCTTTCTTCTTAATGCTGTGTCCCCAGCACACCACCGCGTAGAAGAGGGCGCTCACCACAACCGTCTGATAGAACATCTGCAGCATCTTATTGCAGATGTTGAAGGATGCCAGCCTTCTAAGGAAGTATAACCGGCTCTGTCCTTTCTTACACAGAGCATCAGTATTGGCAGTCCAGTCTAATTTATCATCCAGCTGCACTCCCAGGTATTTATAGGTCTGCACTATCTGCACACACATACAGTGGTGTGAAAAACTATTTGCCCCCTTCCTGATTTCTTATTCTTTTGCATGTTTGTCACACAAAATGTTTCTGATCATCAAACACATTTAACCATTAGTCAAATATAACACAAGTAAACACAAAATGCAGTTTTTAAATGATGGTTTTTATTATTTAGGGAGAAAAAAAATCCAAACCTACATGGCCCTGTGTGAAAAAGTAATTGCCCCCTTGTTAAAAAATAACCTAACTGTGGTGTATCACACCTGAGTTCAATTTCCGTAGCCACCCCCAGGCCTGATTACTGCCACACCTGTTTCAATCAAGAAATCACTTAAATAGGAGCTGCCTGACACAGAGAAGTAGACCAAAAGCACCTCAAAAGCTAGACATCATGCCAAGATCCAAAGAAATTTAGGAACAAATGAGAACAGAAGTAATTGAGATCTATCAGTCTGGTAAAGGTTATAAAGCCATTTCTAAAGCTTTGGGACTCCAGCGAACCACAGTGAGAGCCATTATCCACAAATGGCAAAAACATGGAACAGTGGTGAACCTTCCCAGGAGTGGCCGGCCGACCAAAATTACCCCAAGAGCGCAGAGACGACTCATCCGAGAGGTCACAAAAGACCCCAGGACAACGTCTAAAGAACTGCAGGCCTCACTTGCCTCAATTAAGGTCAGTGTTCACGACTCCACCATAAGAAAGAGACTGGGCAAAAACGGCCTGCATGGCAGATTTCCAAGACGCAAACCACTGTTAAGCAAAAAGAACATTAGGGCTCGTCTCAATTTTGCTAAGAAACATCTCAATGATTGCCAAGACTTTTGGGAAAATACCTTGTGGACTGATGAGTCAAAAGTTGAACTTTTTGGAAGGCAAATGTCCCGTTACATCTGGCGTAAAAGGAACACAGCATTTCAGAAAAAGAACATCATACCAACAGTAAAATATGGTGGTGGTAGTGTGATAGTCTGGGGTTGTTTTGCTGCTTCAGGACCTGGAAGGCTTGCTGTGATAGATGGAACCATGAATTCTACTGTCTACCAAAAAATCCTGAAGGAGAATGTCCGGCCATCTGTTCGTCAACTCAAGCTGAAGCGATCTTGGGTGCTGCAACAGGACAATGACCCAAAACACACCAGCAAATCCACCTCTGAATGGCTGAAGAAAAACAAAATGAAGACTTTGGAGTGGCCTAGTCAAAGTCCTGACCTGAATCCAATTGAGATGCTATGGCATGACCTTAAAAAGGCAGTTCATGCTAGAAAACCCTCAAATAAAGCTGAATTACAACAATTTTGCAAAGATGAGTGGGCCAAAATTCCTCCAGAGCGCTGTAAAAGACTCATTGCAAGTTATCGCAAACGCTTGATTGCAGTTATTGCTGCTAAGGGTGGCCCAACCAGTTATTAGGTTCAGGGGGCAATTACTTTTTCACACAGGGCCATGTAGGTTTGGATTTTTTTTTCTCCCTAAATAATAAAAACCACCATTTACAAACTGCACTTTGTGTTTACTTGTGTTATATTTGACTAATGGTTAAATGTGTTTGATGATCAGAAACATTTTGTGTGACAAACATGCAAAAGAATAAAAAATCAGGAAGGGGGCAAATAGTTTTTCACACCACTGTATGTTGACAAAGAAAGAATGGAAGGGATTTGCAAGTTTCTCAATTTAAATATCATTAAATGGTTCAAGGAATCTGGAGGAATTTCAGTGTGTAAAGGGCCAGGGAGCAAGCCGAAGCTGAATACACGTGATCTCATCACTCACCAATGGCCGATATCTCCACATGGGATTACAAGGGATGACTTCGGCAAACCTTTGTCAAGCACTACAATAAGGTGTTACACTCAAATAACAACTTCCAATTTTACTGTGCAAAAAAGAAGCCTTATGCTAACCGTGTCCACAAGCAACGTCGACTTCTCTGGGCTTGGAGACATCTGGGATGGACCATCACACAGTGGAAACAAACGTGCATTGTGGTCAGATGAATGAAAATTCCAGAAAAAAATGAACGCCATGTGCTCCGGACCAAAGACGAAAAGAACCACCCAGACCGCTCTCAGCAACAAGTCCAAAAGCCAGGGTCTGTCATGGTGTCAGTGCTCTTAAAGGTCATTTATACTTCTGTGATTGCAGCATTAATGCAGAAAAGTACATTTGAGAGTTTAGAGGAATGTATGTTGCCTTCAAGGAAACATCTTTTCCAGGGATGTCCATGCATTTTTCAACAAAGACAATGCAAAGGCACTTCTGCACACTTTACTAAAGCATGGCTGAGGAAGAAGAGGGTCCGGGTACTGGACTGGCCTTCCTGCAGTCCTCACCTGTCCTCACGAAATGAAAAATGTGACAACGACCCCATACTGTTGCAAAACTCAAGATGTGTTTGCAGGTAAAATGGGGCAAAATAACACCTGAAACGCTTCACTGTTTGGAATCCTCAATGCTAAAATATCTTTTAAGTGTTGTGAAAAGGAATGGCAACATTACAAAGTGGTAAATGCTTTACCATCCCAACCTTTTTTTGGAATGTGTAGCAGGCCTGAAATGCAGGAATGGACATACATTAACAAATGAAATGAAGTTGACCAGACAAAGTGTGAAATATCCTGGGTTTATGCAGTCTGCAATGAAATAAAAGTCAAAGCAAATATATATTTTTTTTTTTACATTTTTCATAACATCCCAACTTTTTACGATTTGGGGTTGTACAACATAAGTCACAAACATTGCAATACTTTGGAATACAAGTAACTAGCTATGTTAACTGTCACAGACAAGTAATATTAAATATCAAATACTGATATCCTTGTGTATGTCAGCTTCCCTTGACCGGCATCTCTGGTCTCGATTGACTGAGTAACTTACAGTGAAACTGACCAAACACAATCAGATTTCTCAGAGGGACTGGATATACATAGACAGCATATACATAGACATAGCTTTTGATCATATAGAAGATATGAAAAAAAATTTTTTTATCCTATTTAAACTTACCACAAAATGCAGAGTTGATCAAAAAGTAGATGATAAAAAAACTCTTCCTGAAAAAGAAAACATTTAAACATCATGTCAGTACATTAAAAAGCCCCAACAGAATAAAAATAGAAAATATAAAGATGGAAAAGTGTATGCCTTTAACATTGCTACCAATCACACTAGCCCTTAAAATTATTTAACTTATGGTGTTAGTTTCATGTTAGAAGTTCAATGTAAATTGTTTTAAAACCTTACATGATACAGGTATATACTGTAACTCAACTCTCAAACCAGCCCAATACAATACAATTGTGCTCTGCAATAAATTTAAATACACATTTCATTTAGATCATTTTCATCCTTGAACTATGCGACCATGCTCTGATTAAAAAGACATGCAAGGTTTTGTAATCTCTACCCAGTGTGATAGATGTACATTTATTCAAAATGAATACACCTACAATATAATAAAATTCAATTGTGGCTTTATTCAAGTCTCTCTATTATATAAAAAAAAAAATTTTTCAAGTCCCGTGAGACGAGAACCACTTCCACGGTCCACTCACCTTTCATTCATGTGAATGCTTTTGTCATACAGTTCCTGTGCTCTCAGCTCTTACAAATTTTTACATTTTCAATCTATTCGTTTCCTTCGATGTAGTTCTTTTCTGGACAATAATTTTATACGTTCTAGATGAAACGTCAATGATTAAGCAAAGAAGAAAGGGCAGCGCGTCAAAAAGAGGCCTAAAAGCATTGGAGAGAAAAGAATTCAAAAAGAGAACAATAATCATCTAAGTGCAAATTCAGAAAATAAGGAAAGTTATAATCAGCTTGGACCAAGTGGAATTAAAAACATAACAGGTCCAAGCAGGGGCGGAAATAAAAGACAAAGAGTAGAAGACAAAGTAGAACGTCGTAAAGAAGTTCAAAAACGTTGCTGCTATACACATGCAGAGCAGGTTAGTTTATGAAAGTACTAAAAACTGAAAGTCTCAAAAAACTGATAGTAAAGATCGCATTAGCGCTAACACAGAAATTATTATTTGGTGAAATAATGGAACAGCGAAAGAGATCGAAAATATGGACATAGGTGATATGACCGATGAAGATATTGTTCAGATTTAAAGTTTAAATCGGAGACTTGTAGGATTATCTAATTCGTGTTGCCATCGGGGAAAAGTAGCGTTTCTTCCCAATGAAGAGGCGTATTCACGAGAATTAAAAGATTTGTTATTCGGTGAAAGTGAAATCCACAAACACTACAGGCAAAAATATCCAGATCTACAATAATCTGTTCACGTTCGCATCAATCAATGCTCAAAACATAGATTTACATGATTCAGGACCATATGCTATGAAAATCTGTGATCCCGCAACAATTAAAGCTACTGCAAGTTTAATTTCAAAGAAACCACAATACGGTCAGGTTTATATTTATGATCACGGAGAAGAGATGCAACATAGAATCAAAAGAGTTAAACGATCGGACGTATTACAAATTCTACAGCCAATAATGGATACAAAACACGGACAAAGAAGTTTTCTTGGATTTCTATATGAATCAGAAAGATCACACTCGTATATATAATATACATGTGATGAATTGTCAGCGATAAATTTTGAAAGATGGAAACAAAGACAGAGTTGATATTTGTGTTTATCCAAAAGCACAGCACGATTCATCGTAAGTGGCAGATCTGAGAAATGACTAGCACATAGGGCCCACACAGGGGTTGGTGAGCAAAGCGAGCAGGGGGCTGAGGCCCCTAGTATTACACATTTAAATCTAACAGCTTGCCTCATGCAGAACCAGCACGAAATAGTATCAATCCTGATTAGATAGCTTATGCAGATACAGTGTATTTAAAAGGAGTTTGAGGTAATACTGTACCCAAAACTGGGTTTGCCATCATTTCCAATTGCATTTTGGTCTCTTTGTGCAACTCTAGCATATGCTGCCTCTCTGTTATTAAACTTGTTTAGTGAAGGACACTGCCACAACATTATCTGTGATGACAATGTCATCAATGTAGTCCTCCAGCTTTGTACTTTCCAGTATTAAAAGATATAGCAACTTACAGTCAAAGTAAAAAGTATGTGAACCCCTAGGAATTCTCTATATTTATGTCTAATTCTCACATAAAACATGGCCGTATCTTCATGTCAGTCACAATAATGAACAAACATAGTCTCCTATAACTAAAGACACACAGATTTTCAGAGAATTTTTGACCATATTGAATAAATCATTCAAATTGAAACTGAAGGTTGGAAAAAGTAAGTGAACCCTAAGCTAATGACTTTTTAAAAAGCTCACTGCAGTCAGAATTTTGCACACCTGGAGTCCATTTAATGAAACGAGTTCAGAGGTGCGGCCAAGAATTAGTTTGATTGATCAAAAACACTATACAGTTTTGAGTTTTTGACAAGAAGCATATCCAGATGGGAATCACACCTCGCACAAAAGAGCTGTGTGAAGAGCTATGATCAAGAATTGTTAATCTACATAAGGCTGGAACGGGTTACAAAGTCATCTCAAAGATTTGAGATATTCATCAGTCTACTGTTAGGCAAGTTGTCTGTAAGTGGAGACCATTTGGTATTGTGGCTACTCTGCTAGAAGTGGGCGCCCTGCCAAGATGACCCCAAAAGCACAACACAAAGTCAGCAATGAGGTAAAGAAGAACCCTAAAGTGACAGCAAAGGACTTGAAGAAGTCATCAGAACTGGCTAACATCTCTGTTCATGAGTCAACTATACACCAAACATTGAACAAGAAAGGAGTCCATGGCAGGACACCAAGAAGGAAGCCACTGCTATCAAAAAAAGAACATTGCTGAACGACCACTTGGACACTCCACAACGGTACTGGGGAAATGTTTTGTGGAGTGATGAAACCAAAATTGAACTATTTGGAAGGAACAAGCAAAACTTCATTTGGCGTAAAAAGGGCACTGCATATCAACATCAAAACATCACCCCTACAGTCAAGTATGGAGGAGGGAATACTGTATCATGTTCTGGGCCTGCTTTGCTGCATCAGAGCCTGAACAGCTTGCCATGATTGAGGGGAAAATGAATTCACAAGTTATCAAAAAATTCTCCAGGATAACGTGAGGGTGTCTGTCCGTCAAACCTAAGCTCAGAAGAGGCTGGGTGATGCAACAGGCCAATGAGCCCAAACATCGCAGCAAATCCACAGCACAATGGCTTCAGAAGAACAAACTCGGCCTTTTGGAGTGGTCCAGTCAGAGACCAGATCTCAATCCTGCTGAGATGCTGTGGAATGACTTGAAGAGACCCATACAACCAAAGACTATGGAAGAGTTAAGGCAGTTCTGCAGGGAAGAATGGGCTCAAATTCCCTCCGTACAATGTGCAGGTCTGATCTGCAGTTACAGGAAGTGCCTAGTTGAGGTCATTGCTGCTAAGGGAGGGTCAACCAGTTATTAAATCCCAAGGTTCACTTACTTTTTCCACTACCACTGTGAACATTGAATGTGTTTGTAAAATAAAGACATGAAAGAGTAGAATTTTGTGTGTGTCATTGGCTTAAGCTCATTGTGTATATCAGTACCTGTGACTTAGATTCATGAAGTAAACCAAATAATTCCAAAGGGCTCACATACTTTTTACTTTGACTGTAAATATGGAAACAAGGAAGCAAAAACTACAGTCTTGCCTACAGTTAGATCCATAAATATTTAGACAGTGACCACTTTTTTTCTCATTTTGGTTCTGTATATTACCAAAATGAATTGTAAATGAAACAACTCCGATGCAGTTGAAGTGCAGACTTTCAGCTTTAATTCAGTGGGGTGAACAAAACGATTGCATAAAAATGTGAGGCAACTAAAGCATTTTTTGAACACAATCCCTTCATTTCAGGGGCTCAAAAGTAATTGGACAATTGACCCAAAGGCTATTTCATGGGCAGGTGTGGTCAAGTCCGTCATTATGTCATTATCAGTTAAGCAGATAAAAGGCCTGGAGTTGATTTGAGGTGTGGTGCTTGCATGTGGAAGATTTTGCTGTGAACAGACAACATGCGGTCAAAGGAGCTCTCCATGCAAGTGAAAGAAGCCATCCTTAAGCTGCGAAAACAGAAAAAAACAATCCGAGAAATTGCTACAATATTACGAGTGGCAAAATCTACAGTTTGGTACATCCTGAGAAAGAAAGCAAGCACTGGTGAACTCAGCAACGCAAAAAGACCTGGACGTCCACGGAAGACAACAGTGGTGGATGATCGCAGAATCATTTCCATGGTGAAGAGAAACCCCTTCACAACAGCCAACCAAGTGAACAACGCTCTCCAGGGGGTAGGCGGGCGTATCGATATCCAAGTCTACCATAAAGAGAAGACTGCATGAAAGTAAATCCAGAGGGTGCACTGCAAGGTGCAAGCCACTCATATGCCTCAAGAATAGAAAGGCTAGATTGGACTTTGCTAAAGAACATCTAAAAAAGCCAGCACAGTTCTGGAAAAACATTCTTTGGACAGATGAAACCAAGATCAACCTCTACCAGAATGATGGCAAGAAAAAAGTATGGAGAAGGCGTGGAACAGCTCATTATCTAAAGCATAGCACATCATCTGTAAAACACGGTGGAGGGAGGCAGTGTGATGGCTGCCAGTGGCACTGGGACACTAGTGTTTATTGATGATGTGACACAGGACGTAAGCAGCCGAATGAATTCTGAGGTGTTCAGAGACATACTGTCTGCTCAAATACAGCCAAATACAGCAGTCAAATTGATTCATGATACAGATGGACAATAACCCAAAACATACAGCCAAAGCAACCCAGGAGTTTATTAAAGCAAAGAAGTGGAAAATTCTTGAATGGCCAAGTCAGTCACCTGATCTTAACCCAACTGAGCAGGCATTTCACTTGTTGAAGACTAAACTTCAGACAGAAAGGCCCACAAACAAACAGCAACTGAAAGTAAAGGCCTGGCAGAGCATTAAAAAGGAGGAAACCCAACATCTGATGATGTCCAGGAGTTCAAGACTTCAGGCTGTCATTGCCAGTAAAGGGTTTTCAGCCAAGTATTAGAAATGAACATTTGATTTCCAGTTATTTCATTTGTCCAATTACTTTTGAGCCCCTGAAATGAAGGGATTGTGTTCACAAAATGCTTTAGTTGCCTCACATTTTTATGCAATCGTTTTGTTCACCCCACTGAATTAAAGCTGAAAGTCTGCACTTCAACTGCATCGGAGTTGTTTCATTTAAAATTCATTGTGGTAATGTACAGAACCAAAATGAGAAAAAAGTTGTCTGTCCAAATATTTATGGACCTAACTGTAAATAATCAAGCAATACAGATGCAAGATAAAAAGTTAAGGTTTCTCGCCAGCCACACAGTGAAGCAGAAAGGAGTGAGCTGCATGGAATCCACTAACAGAAACTTATAAAAGTCAGTTTGACTGAACAAATTTATAAAATAAGAACATTATCACAGGTGTCAGGCTTAGTTTCGGACTTATAGTGGAGGATGATGATGATGTTCAACTCTTTTTTTTTTTTTGTGCAATTTAATGACGGGGTGTTTTTTTGGCAAAGGAGAACTCCAGCAAATTACTTGCCCATGTAAAATGTGGATTTTTAAGAAACCGGGTTTCAGCTTTAACCAAGTTATTCACCTTAAAAAACAATTATGAGTGTGCATGCAAATACATGAACTCTTTGCCATTGAGATTTGTTCCCCTTTAAGACCATTGAATCAGAATTGTTCTCAAGTTTTCTCTTCCTGAAAACATGAGATTAAAATTTCTTTTCTTATCCATTACCAAAAACAATGTGGTATACATAATTGATACATAAGAATATTTGTGTTGCACCCTTAGCTATTTTTAATTTAGAACTTAAAAGTATGAAATGGAATAAAAATGCTTCCAAACCACACTATTGCCCATACAATGAAAAAAAAAGGTAAAAAGCACTGCGGTGGGTTGGCACCCTGCCCAGGATTGTTTCCTGCCTTGTGCCCTGTGTTGGCTGGGATTGGCTCCGGCAGACCCCCGTGACCCTGTGTTCGGATTCAGCGGGTTGGATAATGGATGGATGGATGGTAAAAAGCAGCAGTGAACGCAAGATTAATAGACATACGGAACTTTTTAAAAATCCTAAAAATGATACAAGAAGAAACAAAGATTCCATCCTTAGGTCTTCTTAATAAGACTTCAGTACTTGAAGACCCTAAAAAATGGTGAGAGTTCAAAACAATTCTGTTCCAGGGGGTCTCCAAAGAGAAAGGTAGAGAAGAGGCAAAATTTAGAAATTTCTTTACAATCGGCATGACATTCATGCTTTATGTGACTGCTAGCTTTACAGTGGCGACGAGTTCATGCTACTCAGGGTGGGGCTTCAATTTGCCACATTCCAACATACAGTAGGGCAAAAAAGTATTTAGTCAGCCACCAATTGTGCAGGTTCCCCCACTTAAAAAGATGAGAGGGGCCTGTAATTTTCATCATAGGTATACCTCAACTATGAGAGACAAAATGAGAAAAGAAAATCCAGAAAATCACATTGTCTGATTTTTAAAGAATTTATTTGCAAATTATGGTGGAAAATAAGTATTTGGTCACCTACAAACAAGCAAGATTTCTGGCTCTCACAGACCTGTAACTTCTTCTGTAAGAGGCTCCTCTGTCCTCCACTCGTTACCTGTATTAATGGCACCTGTTTGAACTCGTTATCAATATAAAAGACACCTGTCCACAACCTCAAACAGTCACACTCCAAACTCCACTATGGCCAAGACCAAAGAGCTGTCAAAGGACACCAGAAACAAAATTGTAGACCTGCACCAGGCTGGGAAGACAGACTGAATCTGCAATAGGTAAGCAGCTTGGTGTGAAGAAAATCAACTGTGGGAGCAATTATTAGAAAATGGAAGACATACAAGACCACTGATAATCTCCCTCGATCTGGGGCTCCACGCAAGATCTCACCCTGTGGGGTCAAAATGATCACAAGAACGGTGAGCAAAAATCCCAGAACCACACGGGGGGACCCAGTGAATGACCTGCAGAGAGCTGGGACCAAAGTAACAAAGGCTACCATCAGTAACACACTACGCCGCCAGGGACTCAAATCCTGCAGTGCCAGACGTGTCCCCCTGCTTAAGCCAGTACATGTGCAGGCCCGTCTGAAGTTTGCTAGAGAGCATTTGGATGATCCAGAAGAGGGAGGATTGGGAGAATGTCATATGGTCAGATGAAACCAAAATAGAACGTCGTGTTTGGAGGAGAAAGAATGCTGAGTTGCATCCAAAGAACACCATACCTACAGTAAAGCATGGGGGTGTAAACATCATGCTTTGGGGCTGTTATTCTGCGAAAGGACCAGGACGACTGATTCGTGTAAAGAAAAGAATGAATGGGGCCATGTATCGTCAGATTTTGAGTAAAAACCTCCTTCCATCAGCAAGGGCATTGAAGATGAAATGTGGCTGGGTCTTTCAGCATGACAATGATCCCAAACACACTGCCCGGGTAACGAAGAAGTGGCTTCGTAAGAAGCATTTCAAGGTCCTGGAGTGGCCTAGCCAGTCTCCACATCTCAACCCCATAGAAAATCTTTGGAGGGAGTTGAAAGTCCGTGTTGCCCAGCGACAGCCCCAAAACATCACTGCTCTAGTGGAGATCTGCATGGAGGAATGGGCCAAAATACCAGCAACAGTGTGTGAAAACCTTGTGAAGACTTACAGAAAACGTTTGACCTCTGTCATTGCCAACAAAGGGTATATAACAAAGTATTGAGATGAACTTTTGTTATTGACCAAATACTTTTTTCCACCATAATTTGCAAATAAATTCTTCAAAAATCAGACAATGTGATTTTCTGCATTTTTTTTTCTGATTTTGTCTCTCATAGTTGAGGTATACCTATGATGAAAATTACAGTCCTCTCTCATCTTTTTAAGTGGGAAAACTTGCACAATTGGTGGCTCACTAAATACTTTTTTTGCCCTACTGTATCTGAATATGTCAACCTATTTAAATAGAAAATTAAAAGGACGTATAGAGAAAAATTAAGATAAATTTTGCATAGATTTATTCATATATAAAGACACAGCAATACATTTTCACATATAATTATTTATAAGCATCAGTGATATAGTATAGACAAAACAGACAAACTAATAATAATAACATGGCTTATTATAATTATGCTGCGAAAACCAGAACCAGTGTAGTGTACAAGTGATGGGTGGGAATGTTTTTTCACAGAGCAAGAACGCATTCAGATTGATAACGAAACTAAATTATAAATTAGTTGGTTATCTTCATAGAAATTATTATCAGTGTAATGTTTATGTTTATTTTTGTTATCGCCTCATAAATTTCAACTGCTGTGTCCGATGCCATCACAGAAGCACAGTCTGAAAATTATTTTTGTAGCACTCGTGGATATAAAAAAGAATTTTACTTTTTTCTTTCATGAGTGATATTTCTCCGAACCCCGCTGCTTACACACAAATATTGTACTGAGCCTTTTGGCCAATAATGCTGCCCCCAAAAATGTGCTGCCCGCCCCTAGTTACGCCACTGTGGCTTTATGATTCAGACTCAAGACTGGGCTTTCTAGACTCCGTTTGAAGATGTTCAATTAAATGGCCAGACTTTGTGTTTGAAGTACATTTTATACACTTTACAGCTGCAGTGAGCAGTTACAGAGGACTACTGGTCAAGTCACGTTGGGGAGCATGCACTGGTACAGTGTGTCGCCACACCCACTTCACAATGAAACAACTCGGGATCCCGGTTGGCAATCCCCCAGGCAGACACGCAGTCCAGTCCCACCCTCCGGAAATGACCCTCTATCTGCCGCAGCCAGGTGTTACATGAGCGACCCCTTGGTGTGGTCCAGTCACTCGGGTCCTCAACAATGAGGGTCTTGTAAGCCGGATCACCCTCAGGGAAACGCGCCACATGGCCATAGTGCTGTAACTGATGCTCCCTCACAATGCAGGTAATGTGCCTCATTCGGGACTATATGACCAACACAAAGTCAAACCAATGGTATCCAAGGATTTTCCGGAGAGACATAGTACCAAAGGAGTCCAGTCTTCATCTCAAGTCACTGGATAGCGTCCATGTCTCGCAACTACTGGTACCAAAATGAAATAAAAGTTTTTTTTCTTATGAACTAAAAATCCTAGAAACAGGTTACAGCTTATGACGTCTGTTAAAGAAAGCTATTTAAATTGTGAGTAATGGAAACCCACAACTATTGGGCGACTACTCTTTCCATTCAGCTTTGTCCACCAAACCAGAGTTAAGTGGTTCGGCTACTGGAAGCAAAGCACATACTGAATTTATTGTAATAATCACACCGGTTGAGAATTTAGATGAAAAACAATGCATATAATTCCAAATTGCTACTGTATCTAATTGTCACATATGAAATCCTGCCAGCACAAAAGATGGCAGCCAATTGTATTTCCAGACCACTATTCACACTCAGTGTTTAGCTTTAGCTGTGAACCAAAAAAAGCAAATGGCAACCTTTGGGACGTTGATTTTTGTACTTAACAAAACCACTTCAAATACACAATGCAATTCAATAGAAGAGGATTCCTGGACACAATGCAGGAAACGGCTCTGGGTTATTGCACCAGTATATCACAAGGCCCACTCACACAGGGGTAAATGTGGAATCACCAATAAATCTAACCAGCAAGTGCTTGTTAATTTTTCCCTACGTCTCCAACGAATCAGTTGAGAAAAGTGCAAAACCGATTATAATAATTCAAATTACAAATCTAAAATAATCTGATTAAATTGGGTTATAATCACTATAAAAATATCAGTTTTAAATTTGTTGCCAGAGATTAGTTTAAGTGTCTCAAACTATGTTCTTAGCCATGTGCAAGTTTTCATTCTAATTAACAGAGTATATAAGATGGCTTCATTTGAACAGACCAGAAGATATTTTAGAAAAAACAGCTTGAATTGCTTTATTTAAGGTCACGGTGAGTATATGCAGCAAAATATAACTGAAGGCCTTCTCTCACCATCTAAGTAAGGGACCTGTTACAACCAGTGGAGTTCAAACACTGACTGTTAAGCAATCCTTACATTTTGTTCCATTGCATTGCACATTTATTACATACATTTACAAAACACTTACCAGATTATGTTCTTCTGCAAATCACTCAAAAAGATCCATAAAGTCACACATGGATATAGTGCTGATGCCAAAAATAAAAACTGATCCAGATGCATTCTGAGATGTGGCACTAAGATAAGATGAGATGAGAGACAGAGAGAGAGTGAGAGTTGTAAACCCAAAAGATGGGGGAAATATACATCAGATTTGAAGAGGAAAAAAAATCACAACATAGATTACTCAAACTTAGGATCGTCACTTAAGATCTGTTTAAGAAACAATGGAAATATTACAACATGGTATACAAAAACGTTTTTCTTTCAGCACTTTTTAAAAAGTAAATTCTGCATCTTTAAACATAAAATGTTTTATGTCATTCGCATATTCAATTTAACCTCTTAAACCTTGAGCAGCAAAAGACTCACTACGAATCTTGATTCAAATAATAAACAAGACGGTCCAAGGCTCACTAGGAGATTGATCTGCCGGGTCAACCCTGGAAAATATTCTCCCATTGGACAGAAGGGAGCGTCATTCACCAAATGATGTCTGTAAGTCCGTATATGGCATGGGACGCTTGCAACAGCTGCACGTCTACGAACGTAAGAGCTGCGCAACAGAGAGAGAGAGAGAGAGAGAGAGAGAGAGACTGAGACTATTAATCCCCAAGGGGAAATTCTCATTAGACAGACAGACAGACAGACAGACACTTTATTAATCCCAAGGGGAAATTCTCCAGCAGCAGCATACTGATAATAACAATATTAATTAAAGAGTAATAAAAGCGCAGTGCAAGTTAAAAAAAAAAAAAAAAGGCAAGGTGGAGAGTGTGAGCCAGGTATAACAGTCTATAATCTTGTGTAGTGTTAACGTTTACCCCCACGGTGGAATTTAAGAGTCGCATACTGTGGGTGAGGAACAATCTCCTCAGTCTGCAGCACAGCACCATACGTCACCGCAGTTGTAGACCCGGAAATGAAGTCTCCGTCGTTTCAGGAATAACTTCGTAAAATTACTTTTGGAAGGTTTCGGCAGGTCTCGGCAAAGCCCGGAAAGTAACTTCGGGTTCAGAAACTAAATAATATGCATCATTGTGAAGTTCAGAGGGTTTCTGCCATCACGTCGGGTCATACATCAAACTAAACAATACGGATCATTTCTGTGAAATACACTATTAACATTTACGTTGTGTTTGGGACTGTGGGAACCATTTACCATGTCGACAAAATTAAAATCATCAAGATTGTTTCTCTCTCGAGATTATTAAAAGGCACAGACTCATGGTTCCAGTTTATGTCTGTTTATTTCACAGTAGTTGACAGCCAGCGACAGTCCCTATTCTATGCTTCTTCCGGTGCTATCTTCAAAACCCTCCGTGTGGGAACATTATCTTAAGGCTTAACAATCCTATTGTTACAAAGATCTGTGTTAATTGAAAATAGTTATTCGTTTACATTCATGAAACGAAATATACAATATAATTACAATGTTTGCACCACGTTAGAGTTTATTAAAACGTTAACAATAAAAGTGATTACGTTTTTAAAATGTACTATGCATGTGTGCAATATTGTTCTAAACCAATTTAGAATGAACATTTAAACCAATCCAATATTTTTAAACATGTGAAGACATACATATATCCTACACTGAATTATGCTATATATTTATTGGCTTATATAGAACTGCTCTAGTTTTTGTCACTTATTATTATTATTATAAAACGATGAGCCATCAAAAAAAAAAAAAAAAAAACACTAATAAGAACACGCTTTATTTATATAGCACCCTGCCCAAAATTCAGAAAGAACAACAGGACCTATATAACATTGGCTAAAAATAATATCTCACTAAATAAAGATAAATACAGGATATACAGTCCTGACACGAACCAACAACAGCGAGCACATCACAGCCATCCTGCTGCACCTTCACTGCTCCCTGTGTCTTACAGGATTGAATATCAAATTCTGGTATTGACCTGCCCACTAAGGTCCTCTCATTCTGTGCCCCTCACTAACCTGGGCACTAACTCTGTGGGTGACAGCAGGGCCTTCGGCTGTATAGCGCCCTGACTTTGGAATGACCTCCCAAAATTAATGACATCAGCTGACTCATTTGTTTAGGAAGACATTAAACAGACCTGACATTCTGCCCCTTCTTTCAGTTTAACCCCTCTATCTGTCCAGGTACTCGGGGTTTGCATTTTTATCACAATTTATGCTATTTGTTCAAGATTTGTTTGTAGTATTATATGTTGTATTTTAGTCTGCATTATTGTCTTATTATATTTGAATGTTTTGTACAGTATATCCTGTATTTATCTTTATTTAGTGAGATATTTATCTATCTATCTATTTTTAGCCAATGTTATATAGGTCCTGTTGTTCTTTCGGAAATTTTGGGCAGGGTGCTATACAAATAAAGTGTGTTCTTATTAGTATTTTTCTTTTGATGGCTCATCATTTATAATAACAAGTGACAAAAACTAGAGCAGTTCTATATAAGGCAATTAATATCTAATAATGCCTCCCCCGAGGCAGAGCAGGCTCTGAGAGACTGGAACTACAGACTGGGATATCCTTCAGGGGTCACATAGTGAGAACATCGAGGAGGTTGTTGACTGCACTACTGAATACATCAACTTCTGTATGGACATTGTAGTTCCAGTAAGAACTGTACGCTGCTAACAACAAGCCATGGATTACAAGTGACATCAAGGGCCTTTTGAACCAGAAGAAAAGGGCTTTTAAAGGCGGTGATCAGCATGAGCTCAAGCACGTGCAGAAGGAACTCCGAGTCCAGCTCAGGGCGGCGAAGGAGCAGTACAGGAGAAAGCTGGAGCAGAAGTTGCAGAATAACAGCATGAAAGAAGTGTGGGATGGGATGAAGATCATCACTGGCTGCAGCTCGAAGCGGGGTACCCCCATCAAGAGAGATGTGGAGAGAGCAAACCAAATGAACAACTTCTTTAACAGGTTTGACCACCCTGACCCACTCTCACCTCGGAGTACTGCACCCTCCACACTTCCTTCTGCTGATACCAGCATAGGAGAGAGTTTACCACCACCCACAATTACAGCAGCGCAGGTAAGCAGACAGCTGAGGAGAGTTCGTGCCAGCAAAGCAGCGGGTCCAGATGAAGTATCACCACAACTGCTGAAGGCCTGTGCGTTGGAGCTGGGGGGTCCTCTACAGCGCATCTTCAACCTGAGCCTGGAACAGGGGAGAGTCCCGAGGCTTTGGAAAACATCTTGCATCACCCCAGTCCCAAAGGTATCACGTCCTAGTGAGCTGAATGACTTCCGGCCTGTTGCCCTGACATCACATGTGATGAAGACCATGGAGCGGCTGCTGCTTCACCACCTGAGGCCATAGGTCCGCCACGCCCTCGACCCTCTGCAGTTCGCATACCAGGAGAAGGTGGGAGCGAAGGATGCCATCATCTACATGGTACACCGATCCCTCTCCCACTTGGACAGAGGCAGTGGTGCAGTAAGAATTATGTTTCTGGACTTCTCTAGCGCCTTCAACACCATCCAACCTCTGCTCCTTAGGGACAAGCTGACAGAGATGGGAGTAGATTCATACCTGGTGTCATGGATCGTGGACTATCTTACAGACAGACCTCAGTATGTGCGTCTCGGGAACTGCAGGTCTGACATTGTGGTCAGCAACACAGGAGCACCACAGGGGACTGTACTTTCTCCGGTCCTGTTCAGCCTATATACATCGTACTTCCAATACAACTCGGAGTCCTGCCATGTGCAAAAGTTTGCTGGTGACACTGCTATCGTGGGCTGCATCAGGAGTGGGCAGGAGGAGGAGAATAGGGACCTAATCATGGACTTTGTTAAATGGTGTGACTCAAACCACCTACACCTGAACACCAGCAAAACCAAGGAACTGATGGTGGATTTTAGGAGGACCAGGCCCCTCATGGACCCCGTGATCATCAGAGGTGACTGTGTGCAGAGGGTACAGACCTATAAATACCTGGGAGTGCAGCTGGATGATAAACTGGACTGGACTGCCAATACTGTGCAAGAGAGGACAGAGCCGACTATACTTCCTTAGAAGGCTGCAGATGTTCTATCAGACGGTTGTGGCGAGCGCCCTCTTCTACGCGGTGGTGTGCTGGAGAGGCAGCATAAAGAAGAGGGACGCCTCACGCCTGGACAAACTGGTGAGGAAGGCAGGCTCTATTGTAGGCACGGAGCTGGACAGTCTGACATCTGCGGCAGAGCGACGGGCGCTGAGCAGACTACTGTCAATAATGGAGAATCCACTGCATCCACTGAACAGGATCATCTCCAGACAGAGGAGCAGCTTCAGTGACAGACTACTGTCACCGTCCTGCTCCACTGACAGACTGAGGAGATCGCTCCTCCATCACACTATGTGACTCTTCAATTCCACGGTGGGGGGGGGGGGGGGGGTAAACGTTAACATTATACAAAGTTATTGTCTGTCTGTACACCTGCATTGTTATCACTCTTAATATTTTCTTTATCGGTATGCTACTACGGGAGTAGGTGAATTTCCCCTTGGGATTAATAAAGTATCTATCATAATTCACTATCAACGAATGAACCTTCCTGAAAACAATGTACTTCACCCAGATATTATTCAGATCCCTCAAGCCTTTATCTGCGACGACTTAGTGACGGAGGTGTTTGGAACACCAATCTCATTAGACCAGATACCACTGTTAACACAACGGGCTATATTATGTCCAAAGAATACTGACGTTGATCGCATAAATAAGCAGGTCATTGCGTTACTTCCTGGAGAAAGCCGCCTGTTTCTAAGTACTGACAATGTTGATTCTGATGACGAGAATGAGCATCTTAATTTCCCCTTTGAATATTTAAACACTATTAACCCAGCCGGATTACCACAACACAATCTTAACCTTAAAATCGGGACAATAGTCATGCTATTAAAAAACCTTAATACTAAACAAGGTTTATGCAACGGTACACGTTTAGTCATCAACACCATGACAGACAATGTTATTGAAGCAAAAGTACTTACAGGATCACATTCTAACAATACTGTTTTGATTCCTAGAGTTGACCTTACAAGTTCTGACCTGGAATTACCTTTTACACTTAAACGACGCCAATTTCCCATTAAACCTGCATTTGCCATGACAATCAACAAATCCCAAGGACAAACCATGGACAGAGTTGACATATACCTATCTGAGCCTGTATTTGGACATGGACAACTTTATGTTGCCTTCTCAAGAGTTCGGCATTCATCTGACATTAAAGTTATAGATACTCCATACCAAGGAAAACTCATTCAAGGACAATACACCATCTTTACTACAAATGTTGTGTATAAAGAAATATTCCAATAAATCTTTCTAATGTGCCATGCTATGGGTTCTTTACTTCCTTTGTTCGTCATCTACACCTTTACACTCCAATATATCTCATACATACATCAATGTATTTTGGGTTACCCAGCACCAGGGGTTGGCGAGCGAAGCGAGCAGGGGGCAGAGCCCCCTAGTCTATCATAATTCAGTGTAGAATATGTATTGCCGTTGTCTTCACATAGATATTTAAAAATATTAGACTGGCTTAAATGTTCATTCTAAATTGGTTTAGAACAATACTGCACACATGCATAGTACATTTTAAAAAATGTAATCACTTATTAACGTTTTACTAAACTCTAACGTGGTGCAAAGATTGTAATTATATTGTATATTTCGTTTCATGAATGTAAACAAAAAACAATTTTCAATTAACACAGATCTTGATGATTTTCATTTTGTCGACATGTTAAATGGTTCCCACAGTCCCGAACACAACGTAAATGTTAATAGTGTATTCTTTGTTAGTTGTGGTAATTATAACTCAAAGACACATGATATTCTATATGGTATTCCACAAGGCTCTATCCTGGGTCCACTGCTCTTTTCGATTTACATGCTTCCGTTAGGTCCAATTATCTCAGGGCAAAATGTGAGCTACCACAGCTATGCTGATGACACACAGCTGTATTCATCAACAGCCCCTGATGACCCCGACTCTTGTTTCACTAACACAATGTCTTGTGTTTCTAAATGGATGAATAGTAATTTTCTCAAGCTAAATAAAGAGAAAACAGAAATTTTAGTGATTGGCAATAATGTATATAATGAGATTATTAGAAATAAACTTGATGCATAAGGAATAAAAGTCCTAAAAATTAGACCTCATATCATTGAAAGATGCTCAAAAATTAGTTTACTCTTTTGTTTTCAGTCGACTAGATTACTGTACTGCTCCTCGAACCACCAACTTATCGTGGTGGAGGGGTTTGCGTGTCCCAATGATCCTAGGAGCTCTGTTGTCCGGGGCTTTATGCCCCTGGTAGGGCCACCCAAGGCAAACTGGTCCTAGGTGAGGGATGAGACAAAGAGCGGTTAAACAAACCTCCTATGAAGAAAAACAATTTTGGACGGCGTTTTCCCTTGCCCGGACGCGGGTCACCGGGGCCCCACTCTGGAGCCAGGCCTGGAGGTGGGGCTCGATGGCGAGCGCCTGGTGGCCGGGCCTGCACCCATGGGGCTCGGCCGGGCACAGCCCGAAGAGGCAACGTGGGTCCCCCTTCCCATGGGCTCACCACCTATGGGAGGGGCCAAGGAGGTCGGGTGCAGTGTGAGTTGGGTAGTGGCCGAAGGCGGGGACCTTGGCGGTCCGATCCTCGGCTACAGAAGCTGGCTCTTGGGACGTGGAATGTCACCTCTCTGAAGGGGAAGGAGCCTGAGCTAGTGCGCGAAGTTGAGAGGTTCCGGCTAGATATAGTCGGGCTCACCTCGACACACAGCCTGGGACTCTGGAACCAATCTCCTTGAGAGGGGCTGGACTCTGTACCACTCTGGAGTTGCCCCCGGTGAGAGGCGCCGAGTGGGTGTGGGTATACTTATTGCCCCCCGACTTGGAGCCTGTACATTGGGGTTTACCCCGGTGGACGAGAGGGTAGCCTCCCTTCACCTTCTGGTGGGGGGACGGGTCCTAACTGTTGTTTGTGCGTATGCACTGAACAGCAGTTCAGAGTACCCACACTTTTTGGAGTCCCTGGAGGGGGTGCTAGAGGGCATACCTTCGGGGGACTCCCTCGTACTGCTGGGAGACTTCAATGCTCACGTGGGCAATGACAGTGAGACCTGGAAGGGCATGATTGGGAGGAATGGCCCCCTCGATCTGAACCCGAGCGGTGTTTTGTTATTGGACTTCTGTGCTCGTCACGGATTGTCCATTACGAACACCATGTTCAAGCATAGGGGTGTTCATATGTGCACTTGGCACCAGGACACCCTAGGCCTCAGTTCGATGATCGACTTTGTGGTCGTGTCGTCGGACCTGCGGCCACATGTCTTGGACACTCGGGTGAAGAGAGGGGCGGAGCTATCAACTGATCACCACCTGGTGGTGAGTTGGCTTCGATGGTAGGGGAGGATGCTGGTCAGGCGTGGTAGGCCCAAACGTGTTGTGAGGGTCTGCTGGGAACGTCTGGCAGAGCCCCCTGTCAGAAGTAGCTTCAACTCCCACCTCCGGCAGAACTTCGACCACATCCCGAGGGAGGTGGGGGACATTGAGTCTGAATGGGCCATGTTCTGTGCCTCTATTGTTGAGGCGGCTGACCAGAGCGGTGGCCGTAAGGTGGTCGGTGCCTGTCGTGGCGGCAATCCCCGAACCCATTGGTGGACACCGACGGTGAGGGATGCCGTCAAGCTGAAGAAGGAGTCCTACCGGCCCCTTTTGTCCTGTGGGACCCTGGAGGCAGCTGATAGGTACCGGCAGGCGGCTTTGGTGGTTGCTGAGGCAAAAACTCGGGCGTGGGAGGAGTTTGGGGAGGCCATGGAGAACGACTTTCGGACGGCTTCGAGGAGATTCTGGTCCACCGTCCGGCGTCTCGGGGGGGGGGGGGGAGCAGTGCAGTGACAACACTGTATATGGTGGTGATGGTGCACTGCTGACCTCGACTCGGGACGTTGTGGGTCGGTGGGGGGAATACTTCGAAGACCTACTCAATCCCATTAACATGCCTTCCAATGAGGAAGCAGAGCCTGGGGACTCGGAGGTGGGCTCCCCCATCTCTGGGACCGAGGTCACCGAGGTGGTCAAAAAACTCCTTGGTGGCAGGGCCCCGGGGGTGGATGAGATACGCCCGGAGTTCCTCGAGGCTCTGGATGTTGTAGGGCTGTCTTGGTTGACAAGTCTCTGCAACATCGCATGGACATCAGGGACAGTGCCTTTGGATTGGCAGACCGAGGTGGTGGTCCCCCTCTTTAAGAAGGGGGACCGGAGGGTGTGTTCCAACTACAGAGGGATCACACTCCTCAGCCTCCCTGGAAAAGTCTATTCAGGGGTCCTGGAGAGGAGGGTCCGTCGGATAGTCGAGCCTTGGATTCAGGAGGAACAGTGTGGTTTTCGTCCTGGTCGTGGAACAGTGGATCAGCTCTACACCCTTAGCAGGGTCCTGGAGGGTGCATGGGAGTTCGCCCAACCAGTCTACATGTGTTTTGTGGACTTTTGAAAGGCATTCGACCGTGTCCCTCGGGGAATCCTGTGGGGGGTACTCCGAGAGTATGGGGTACCGGCCCCCCTGATAAGGGCTGTTCGGTCCCTGTACGATCGGTGCCAGAGCTTGGTCCGCATTGCCGGCAGTAAGTCGAACCCGTTTCCAGTGAGAGTTGGACTCCGCCAGGGCTGCCCATTGTCACCGATTCTGTTCATAACTTTTATGGACAGAATTTCTAGGCGCAGCCAGGGTGTTGAGGGGGTCCGGTTTGGTGGGCTCAGGATTGGGTCACTGCTTTTTGCAGATGATGTTGTCCTGTTTGCTTCATCAGGCCGTGATCTTCAGCTCTCTCTGGATCGGTTCGCAGCTGAGTGTGAAGCGGCTGGAATGGGAATCAGCACCTCCAAATCCGAGACCATGGTCCTCAGCCGGAAAAGGGTGGAGTGCCCTCTCAGGGTTGGGAGCGAGATCCTGCCCCAAGTGGAGGAGTTCAAGTATCTCTTGTTCACGAGTGAGGGAAGAATGGAGCGTGAGATCGACAGGCGGATCGGTGCGGCGTCCACAGTGATGAGGGCGCTGCATCGGTCTGTCGTGGTGAAAAAGGAGCTGAGCCGCAAGGCGAAGCTCTCAATTTACCAGTCGATCTATGTTCCTACCCTCACCTGTGGTTATGAGCTATGGGTAGTGACCGAAAGAACGAGATTGCGAATACAAGCGGCCGAAATGAGTTTCCTCCGCAGGGTGTCTGGGCTCTCCCTTAAAGATAGGGTGAGAAGCTCAGTCATCCGGGAGGAGCTCAGAGTAGAGCCGCTGCTCCTCTGCATCGAGAGCAGTCAGATGAGGTGGCTCGGGCATCTGATCAGGATGCCTCCTGGACGCCTCCCTGGTGAGGTGTTCCGGGCACGTCCAACCGGGAGGAGGCCCCGGGGAAGACCCAGGACACGTTGGAGGGACTATGTCTCCTGGCTGGCCTGGGAACACCTTGGGATTCTCCCGGAAGAGCTAGAAGTGGCCGGGGAGAGGGAAGTCTGGGCATCTCTGCTCAAGCTGCTGCCCCCGCGACCCGACCTCGGATAAGCGGAAGAGGATGGATGGATAGCACTAAAAAGTTAAAGGAACAGACTGCATGCTACAAAAAAAAAAAAAAAAAAAAAAAAAAAAAACACACCACCTCTTAATCCTAAATCAGTCAGTGCTATGGAGGAAGACTTGCTCGAAGGCAAATCTACATTGTCATAGGCAGAACATTGCTCTTTTAAATAATGTTTACTTATTTTCTATAAAATCAACACAGATCCATCCATCCATCCATTTTCCAACCCACTGAATCCGAACACAGGGTCACGGGGGTCTGCTGGAGCCAATCCCAGCCAACACAGGGCACAAGGCAGGGAACCAATCCTGGGCAGGGTGCCAACCCACCGCAGGACACACACAAACACACACCCACACACCAAGCACACACTAGGGCCAATTTAGAACCGCCAATCCACCTAACCTGCATGTCTGTGGACTGTGGGAGAAAACCGGAGCGCCCGGAGGAAACCCACGCAGACACGGGGAGAACATGCAAACTCCACGCAGAGAGGACCCGGGAAGCGAACCCAGGATCAACACAGATATATGACAAAAATCACGTTCTGTCTTGCGCCCCCTTTTTTAAAAACAAAAGTCATTTAACAAGTAAAGCCCTGGAAGGCAGACCATACAACACAGGTGCACATAATACAGTTTTTAGTGAAACGTACCAGAGAGGACATCAGCAAATGAGCACATACTTTGCAAAACAAAAAGAAAATTCATATACAGTATACTTAACTGGATTCATCTTTACATGGTAGACTGGTATTAACAGCAACGAACCACCCATCACAAGTAAACTGTAATAAAGTACCCGAGTTGCTGGCAGAATGTGACGATGCGGGTTCTCTTCACGCTCCCAGCGTCCTTATAGGAGCCTCGAACCCAACACCGTCGATAGTTATAACCGAGATGAGCTGACAAATGGGGACAAATCTCACATGAAGCCAGGGGATATTTCCAAAAAAGTGTATAAGTACTTTTATTAAAATCAATCAATGACTACATCTCGCCTGAAGAAGGGGCCCGAGTTGCCTCAAAAGCTTGCATATTGTAATCTTTTTAGTTGGCCAATAAAAGGGGTCATTTTGCTTGGCTTTTCTCTACATTCATAATGGCTAACACGGTACAACACCCTAGTACTATTAAATAATAATAATAATAAATTTTATTTATATTGCACTTTATATTTTAGCAATCCCAAAGTGCTACAGAGTAAAAATAGAATAATAAAATAAAAAAAAAAACAGAAGAGTCTATAAAATACTTTAACAAAATGACTTTCTAAAAAGATGAGTTTTTAGGTTTCGCTTAAAGGCCTCAGTCGACTGTGGGGCTCTCAGGTAATCAGGGAGGGCATTCCACAGCCTCGGCGCCACCGATGAAAACGCCCTGTCACCCATGCTGCTGAGCTTAGTTCTGGGGACTTGAAGAGTGTTAGTGTGTACAGAGCGGAGGGAACGTAAGGAGTTATGAGGGGTAAGGAGTTCCTGTAGATAAAGAGGGGCATATCCATAAATGCACAGATGGGTAAGAAGGGAGACCTTGTACTCTATTTTGAATGAAACAGGGAGCCAGTGAAGGGTTTTCAGGATTGGGGTGATGTGATCATACTTTCGCACCCTCATCAGGATCCTGGCAGCGCTGTTCTGAATATACTGGAGTCTCTGGATACTCTTGCCAGGAATCCCAATGAGGAGCGCATTACAGTAATCCAGCCTGGAAGAGACAAAGGCATGGACGAGTTTCTCTGCATCTGCCAGGGTGAGTAATGGGTGGAGTTTGGCGATGTTCTTGAGATGGAAAAAAGATGACTTACAGAGATATTTGATGTGGGTGTCAAAAGTAAGTTGGGAGTCCATTCTAACACCCAAATTAGTAACAGATGTGGAAAGAGGAATATTTTGGCCAGAGAAAGTAATACTGGTGATGGTAGAAGAAATCAATCAAAACAAAAACGTGCATTAATTCAATAAATAAACCCATAAAAACAAGTGTCCAGTGGGGCTAAAAACCATCAATAAATAATCCTTTAAAAATCAGGTTAAAAAATGCACAAGTTAAAAATGCAGCCTCTCACTCGCTTTACTCCTTGGCCCTCCCATTACTCACAGCTGGCGGAGACCAACAGCCACGAGCAACTTCAGCTAACCTACGTCTTATCCCCGTTACGGATGTCACTGCCAGACCATCGAGATCAGCTCTCCTCCCTCGATCTTTCGCGCACCCGCAGTCGCTCCTCAGATCCCACGGGAGGACACCTCTCTGCTCACCCCACTCACTTATTTTCAGAGGGGCGAACTAACCCCCAGAGCGCCACCGTCTAACGCTCCTTCGCGGGGCCCCAGCCCGTGGTGTCTCCGAATCCAAGGTGGCCAGATCGTCCTGCTAAGCTGCCATTCATCCACTTTCTTTCCATTTCTCTCTATCACAATTTATCTCCCCTTTTCTCTAGTTCGACCCGTACATATACACCCCCGAGTGCAAGTGCGACTCGCTCCTATCACCTCATGAACTCCCCGCGGTCATGCAAACGCGCCCATTTTATTTATTGGAAGCCGCGGACCCGCTATACCACACAGAATATAAAAATAAACAACAAACTGTTCAAAAACTGAAACACCGCGTGTAACGTGGGGTGCTTTTTACCTTATGTTGTGCAATAAGAGCCTCTCATCCAATCGATCTGTCACCTTCAAAAGTGCCTCCTGATCTATGAGGTTTCCCAATTTTATTTGGTAAGCCCCGCCCCCCGCAACTCATTGGCTAGAGAAGTGGAACTTCCTTCAATGTACGAGTTGTATCCACTTCATCATATGAACCCATATGGCTAGACGCGGATTTAGGTGACGTATGCTCACAAGTGGATAAATGTGCAACCTACAGCGCGCGATTTAAATGGGAAATCCGGAAACGCGTTCTGTTCAGTGCCGCGTGTTCTCGTGTACGCGCGCCTAGTGTTTCCCGGCTAAGCTGTCTGTCCCTCCTTCTTCCATGTCTCATTCCGCTATGCAAGTGGCTTAGAAAGAACAAGATGCGGACCACTCGTGTTCTCACCCGTGACCACGTATAATTGCTTGGTCTTACTCGCCGCGTGTATCTTTTCACGTCGAGATGCCAACTGGCTTGCTTTGGGTTTTTTTAAAGCGATGCACTGAACGCAATCTGACAGGATTGGACTGAAGCAGGGGGGGGTGTGGCTGACTCAGCTGTACCACGCAAAATAACACCGCTACTCAATGGACCTTGTATTTGAACTTACTGATACAGCGACTGATTTATCAATCGAATTAATTTAATATATATGAACAATACTGCACCACCCTCTGACACTCCAAAAGCCAACGAATTATTTAGCATGTGTGTCGGGACACGCGACTGGAGCTCCTTTATGCCAACAGCAATACCTCTTTATTGCGCCTCACTGCTGTGACTAGGACGGTCAACTCAAAAGGTTTCTTTCTTTTTAGTCATTTTGGTTTGTGTTAAATACTTATACATACACACTGTGGTCTTATGTATTTATTTATTTAAGGAGCTTCTGTAAAAGTCAAATTTCCACATGGGGACAAATAAAGTTCTATCTATTATGTGTATACAAGTAAAACCATGCGTGCTTCTATTTTATTAGAAATCTAAGGGGTTGTCAAAGGCCACTCCTCTGAAGGGGAACCTAACCCTGGAGTAGAAATGCAACAAACCAGTCTGCAGAGGCCAGTGTAACTCTGAATGCAGCAGCGTCCTGGGAACATGGAAGTAGTGCAAGTGATGCCAATGGATGAAACAACCCGATTAAAAAGACCGGATCAATCCTAAGAGTCAAGCTGGACTCGCCACAAGAAGTGGCACAGCAGGCGGTCACTCAGGGAGTTGCCAACTATCCGGGACAGTAACTCTCACACACTTTATCAGGAGCACCTTCAGTAAGAGACAAGAGGGAACTGCATTAGTCCAAGGAGCACAATGTGAGGTCATTGGTACCATCAATCTTCAAGCTCTGTAACGAGTCACCCCCTTACACTGTGTGCCATTATATTGTGCCAATAACAGACATCCTGGACTGTGAAACTGTAATTGGCAAGTATGCACAATTCTAATCACTTAATAAGTACCTGCACTATGTTAATATACTTGTAGATTTCACTTTTTTTTTTTTAACTGTCACATGCAAAATATACAGTGCAATCTGTCGTGTAGTGCTTAATTGCTCAACACCATTGACTGTGCCTTTAAGAATATAAAAGGACAACAATAATAATGCGCGAATTTATAAATAGGGCAGCACGGTGGCGCTGCCTCGCAGTCAGGAGACCCTGGTTCGCTTCCCGGGTCCTCCCTGTGTGAAGTTTGCATGTTCTCCCCGTGTCTGTGTGGGTTTCTTCCTGGCGCTCCGGTTTCCTCCCACAGTCCAAAGACATGCAGGTTAGGTGGATTGGCGATTCTAAATTGGCCCTAGTGTGTGCTTGGTGTGTGTTTGTGTGTGTCCTGCAGTGGGTTGGCACCCTGCCCGGGATTGGTTCCTGCCTTGTGCCCTGTGTTGGCTGGGATTGGCTCCAGCAGACCCCCGTGACCCTGTGTTCGGATTCAGCGGGTTGGAAAATAGACGGATGGACTTTATAAATATAAACAGTTCATAAAATTTTAAATACGTGAAAAATAACACCTAAATGAATAACTTAACTGAATGTAAGAGGGACACTTTCCTTTTCAAAGATGGTCTGTGGACTTTGATCTCTGATTCCGTACCGTTACCTGACTTGTAGGGCAGACAAGAAACTGTTGTTGGGATGGCTTCATACATTGGTAATTTTCTCTGCCCTGGTCCTAATCTTACTTTTATATTTTTGTTTTTAATAAACTTTTCTTTCTTCATCTTGTAAAGCACTTTGAGCTACATCATTTGTATGAAAACGTGCTATACAAATAAATGCTGTTGTTGTGGTCAGGTATTACTGTTGTAGATGTCTTAGAAGTTCAGCTGACCACACCACACTCCCTGCCTGCCCTGTTACATGATTTTCCCAATCCAGGCAGTAACGCCTCCTTTCAGTGGTATACCTGTAGATGTTTTTAGGTAACTGGTAGATCTCATGAAATCCCCGAGACGTCTGAGGTGGGAACGATTCTCCTTATATGTGTATTTGTACTCTGTTAGCATACTTAAGATTACAGTGGAACCTCGAGATACGATCACCTCTGTATACGAGAAATTCAAAATACGAGGAAAGTATGAGCGAAAAATTCAGATCTAAATGCGAGCATTGGCTCACGTAACGAGCCACGTGCCAGGCTGTGGGTATAGCTCACGGCTTAGCGAGGGGGCGTGGTAGCAGTTGTGAGCCGCGATGTCTGCGTTTCTCACTTAAGTGCACAGGTGGGAAACTGCCCACACCCATGATTGTTCCTGTGGCTGATGGGCTGCAGCTGCCATGTCCTCCCCGCATATATAGAGAAGCGCGAGAAGAAGTAAAAGGAGAGAGAGAGAGAGAGAGAGAGAGAGAGAGAGAGAGAGAGAGAGAGAGAGAGAGAGAGAGAGAGAGAGAGAGAGAGAGAGAGAGAGAGAGAGAGAGAGAGAGAGAGAGAGAGAGAGAGAGAGAGAGAGAGAGAGTGTGGTAACCCTAGCAGCTGCCATGTCTTCCCCGCATATATAGAGAAGCGCGAGCCAGTTAAGGGGGAGAAGAAGTAAAAGAAAAGAGAGGAGAGGAGAGAGAGCGGAGGTTGCAGGAGGAGGAAGGAATCCGCAGCAGTAGGAAGTCGGTGCGAGAGAGCGAGCGAGTACAGGCTCGCGTGTAGCTGAACAGGCGAGCCAAACAGCTGAAGCAGGACAGTGTAGAGAAGGTCAGCTGCATTAAGTGTCTCGCCTGTTGCAGAGCCCGCATGGGAGAAGCAGGTGAGACGGTAACAGAGAAGAAGCACCGGGGATTGTCATCTGTTTTTTAAAGACTGCATCCTTTTGACGTTTTAACCTCGTGTTAAAGGATTGTTATTCTTATGTACTTTAAACCTCCACTTCACAACTGTTTTAAGGATTATTTATTTAAAGATTTATTGAATGCTCTACTGCACTTTGGACACCTGTTTTGATTCTTTTAATAATCAGTTCTATTATTTACCAGTGTTATTTATTAAAGGTAGACTACAGTATATATAATTTATCAGTGTTATTTGTTAGGAAAATTGATTTTTATGTTAATATATTTGGGGTGCAGAACGGATTAACTGGATTTCAATTATTTTTAATGGGGAAGTTTGTTCTAGATACGAGAAATTCGCTATACAAGCTCAGTGCTGGAACGAATTAAACTCGTATCTAGAGGTTCCACTGTATTAGAATTCTTGTTACATGCAATTTGTGCCTTTTTATCTGTTGCTGTAACCCTGCAGTTTCTTTCCAGGCTTGATCAAGTTTTTATATAAAAATCGTAACATAGATGTAGAAGCCTAGAACTAAACCGCCACAGTGAGTGATCTTTTTATAAGTTATCAATTCTGTATTTTTATTATCTTTTTAAATTGAATACTACTAAAATTATTAAAGAAGTTAGCTGGCGCATCCAGATGTAGAATTCAGAATCAAAGCTGTTCAAAATTTAAATACAACACCTAATTAAAATTTAGCTTAACAATTCCCTCTGTAAATAACCTGCAAAACTTACCTGATGGGTTTTAAACTGCAAAGGCTTAATTTGTGCCTCTTTTCCTCTCACGTCTTCCAACGACGCGCTGGTCTGGGTAACTCCCGATTAATGGATGAAAACATCAGGAAGCACGTCGACCCTGCAAAGTGCGGCCGGAGAATGCAAGAACTGAACCAAGGAGGCGGCGACAAAATGCAACAGACGCCACTCCCATGTCACTGCCACTTATGGATCACTACGTCATTTGAAACCTATACAAACGTTCGTCTTCATGAGAAAGACGTGGTTGTCACAAGTAAATAAAATCCAAATCTGAGATCAGTTGGGCGCCTCCTGTATTTCTGCATATCATTATTAGTTTGCTTGGATGTCCTGGATATTTTTCCTCCCTTTGGATAATCGAGTGCCTGGGCCTGTTTTCGCGGTCCTTCATTTTCTGTCATTTTCACTTCGAATATCACCAGCTTTCCGACAATTACTCCTTGCAGTCGTCGAGCTTTCATTGTTGCGTTACAGTTCCACTCTTGGCAACTGAAATACTTCGCGATGGGACGTTTCACACCAAGACTGCGAACCTTTTACTGTATCGCTTTAGTGCAGCACAGGAGAGAGAGAGAGAGAGAGAGAGAGCTTGACTACCACGTGACTGATGATAAAGAACAGCCAATTGGATTGCAGGGTAGTGATGGGCCGCTCGATACTCAGGTTTCGACACTGTGTCGAGCTTTCGAAGCGCCGCTTCAAATGCGCCAGTCACGTGATTTTGAGTCACGCTAGCGTAATGACGTCATTGATATCTGCGCAGTCAGCAGTCGATTTGGTCACTCACTAGTCTGTTAAAGCGCTTTGGCTCAAAGCGTAAAAGCAGTTGTTCTTGCTACAGCGATAAGATTCGCTAACCCGAAATCAAATCCTAATTTAGGCTCGTATATGTTGAAATAAGGATTTTGTATAAAACAGTTAAGTAGCACTTGTCTGAAAGTTAACAAATATATTTTGGAGACTTTATGAACGATTTACATGGGGCACCTTTTTCCTTGGTGTGGAATCGTGTCCACCTAGAATCTGTAACAAATTAATGAGCATATTTTGCGTAAGGTAGCACATATTATAACAATCCAGAATCTACTCTACGCCATGTCGATCATATCAGAGAGGCTAAGAAAAGCGTCACTAAAGCCGACGTGGTCATTACACCAGTTTATGCGCAAGACACTCTCATTAAACGTTTTTACTATTCAGTGATTCCCAGATCTGTAGCTGATTTGTATTACTGATTTCCAAAAAGCAATGTGAGTAAAAGCGTGTGCTGCATAACTAATCACAACTGTCTTCTGCAATTTTAGGAAAGCTGCGGGAGTTCTGCGTTAATGAGACAAAAACGTTGTAAAGAAACTTTGCGAATTCATCCAGAGGTGAACATAAAGATCACTCAAGTACTGACAAGAAGGAGCAGCTGGATAAGCACATCTGGAGCCAAACTTTCAAAAAAGCACCTGACTTTGTCAGCAACATCCTTTCCTTCTGAATGCATCTTATCAAAGGCTGCGCCGGGGGGTAAATAAGTAATCTTCCGAACTGCAGCTCAACGGAGTAAATCATTGATGTAAATAAAATTATTGAAAGACCAAGCTTTTGTCGTTTCTGTATTCTTAAACCATCTTCCAGTCCCACAATCCCCCGCAGTCACTGTCACATTTAACGTTCCCTGCTCCTCACCTGTCGTGTCACCCAAAGCATCAACACTCTGTGTCATTCAAGGCTTTACTGTCCTTCCTTTCATAGACATAAACTAAGACACACATTCCCTCTACATACGTGTCCAATAATAATAGTAAACTGGCAGGAACGAGAAAAAGCACAAGATGGGAATATTCATGACAAGAGCCTCGGCATCAGGGTGAGGATGTGCCTTGTCACCCATTACGTGAGCTCGTCTGCCACCCTTCAGTTGCACTGGCACACGTTACACTCTGGGGCAATTGCAATGGAGAATACCGACAATGTACACCTGCAGAAGTGGAATAAATCGACTGTATAAGTAGAACATTTCAGATAAACTATGAATTTTGTTAATCATAAACAATGCAACATAACTATTATATGTGTTGTTACTTTTTATTTATTCTCACCAAACGTTACATATCTACATGGGAAATGAACAAGGTTAATATGTTTATAATCATTCTCACTAAAATACACTGTCAAAATATATTAATGAGCAAACTGAGACACATTGGCCTTTAGGAAATATCAAAAACCGTATGCGCTGCCATTTAGGACACAATGCATTGTTAACGTGACGCACTCTCTACTGATGCGATGTCACAAAAAAAAAGAAACAGCACATTCCGTGCAAACTCATCGCCTCCTTGGTTTTTGACCTTATGATTGTCAACATCAAATCAATAAAGTCATTTTAAGAAGATGACAAGTCTGCTATAGTCAGTTCAATTAACGCTCCTTTTAAAAAATTGCTTATACCGAATATAAATCAGAATCTCAATGATGCGGGACTCGCGAGTAGTAACGAATAATATATGACACTGAGAAATTGTAATTCCTAATAACGGGAACAAGTAAAAACTACGATTTCCTAAAACGGACACTGTAAATGTAGGCATTTCAATAAATAATTTAGGAGACTTGTGTGTGCATTTCAATACCAATTTAAGAACTACGTAGGCTACCTGTTGTACTATAAACGCTACCTCAAGCAGCACTTAACAGTAAATAGTCTAACAGGACAATGACGGACTGTACGAAGATGCTGCGCCGCTACAATAAAGGGTCACACTGTCATTCTGCATGTTTAGAAGGCGCTGATTGGCTGAAACTGTTTATAGCGAATTGTCTCAAATTGGTAGTGCCGTATAGCGATCAGAAACGAAAAGACACATTTAGGCATGCTGGACAGTAGTTTGTTTTTTCTACAATACAAATTCAGTACGACACCAGGGTCTCCAAACACACAAATATGAAGCTTATTACGTTTTACAGTGAAACTCTTTACATACACAATAGAATTAGGGACGTGTGCCCTCTGCCCGTCTACGGCGGCCCAATCTTCCCTCGACAGCTCGATTCGCTCACTATCCGTCCAAGCTGAAAATATTGTTAAATGGAGGAATTGAAAAAAGCCTTTAACAAGTGGAGGATCGACGACGCGAACCCCTGGTGTTTTTATCGAAAGACAGTTGTGATACCATTGAGCCACCTAATCAGGATAATCAACGAGCTTCACACAACTGAACTACTACTACTGTTCTTACTGCGGCGGATGTGGAAATATGTTGTTTGACATATGCACGTTAAATTGGTTTAATTGACACGCGAGTATCATTGTTGTATTCTCCTAATGAAGACAAAAAAATTATATTTATAGATGTATACTATATGACGTACGGTTTTGAACAAAATTAAGCGTTCCATAAAAAGGTTGCACGATTTACCTAATCTTTTTATATATATAAAGTTGATATATGACAATATATCTTTGACACTATGTATCAGACAAAGGAAATCACAGCAAACCACAAGAACAATAATTACTTCTCAGCAACTACCTGAATTGTAGTTTAACTATATTAAGTGAAGTGTGTAATGTCAATACGAATTACAAAATATAACTAGAGAGTCAAGTGTCAGATAGACTCTCAAAATATAGAGGTCAATGCCTTTGAGTGTGCTGAGGCTTCACAAAGATTCAGTAACCATGTCTGCTCGAGGCTTCGAAGCCCTATCATGATCCAATCTCTGTACTACGCATGTCTGAGAGAAGGGTATTGCTGCAGACCGAAGACTTTATGGGCGGATCTGAAGGCGGGATAACTGTAAATGGAAGTGGATAGTATTGGCTAGTTCAGAATTTCAACGAATGAGATTGTTGTTAAAGTATGACAATCAAAAACTCACTCAATGTTTGAAGTTGTCTATCAAGTGTAACTTCCACCAATCTTTTCACAGTTAGTGATCCCTACCGCTTTGAGGTTCCGCCTCATAGAGTTTCTTTTGAAATAGCCTCGCTCTGTACTAAGCAACGAAACTCCGTTAAAGTAAAGAAGACAAAGCAGCAGCGAAGAAACTCTATTAGACCAAAGAAGAAGCGACGAAACGAATTGTTTGTTATTTCTGACAATGGAAGTAAGTTTGCTTCTAAATTAAAACGTATGAAATTTGCAATTGCTAAGTTTTCTTCGTGTTTTTCAAATAACTTTTTGTTTCTTTGTTGTGATTGTACGTTTGTATAAATATTAATATATATATTGTATTCACGTTTGTATTAATAATAATTTTCGCTGTAGTAATTGATGCATATTCAGTGCTTGAAGTGGCCCGGCACTCAGCGGTGCCGGCAACTCTTCAAACACCGCAAAGCAAGTTTCACGGGCAACATCCACCCAAACGCACCCCCTGTCCGGTGCTCAGTGGAATGCTAGTTGATCACCGCCAGTAGTTTGGTTCCCTATGAACTCTGTGAATATTTACATTTGTGAGATGTTTGATTAAAACGCTGTAATGTTATTTTACATTTTTTTAAACAGGATCATATCACAGTCAAAAATACCACAGCCATTCCGTCAGTACTTCAATCTTCAGATGTGTTTTTGTGCCCTTTCTGTCATCCGCGACTGTATTCTTCACACTCGTATATACGAGCAAATGAACACTTGCGAGATCACCGCAGAACAGCAGTTTCCTACGGAGGTACGTGTATCCCACTTTTTAAATTAACTCAGGCTGAGTAATCTTTAAACCAATTTATCAATGAATTAATTTTTCTGTATTGATAATTACCACGTATGGTGTTCAGTCCTTTCTTTTAATCTCAATTGGACGTTTTTCAGCTTCTTTATTTATGCACAGAATAAGAAATGAGACAATCCCAGGAGCAACACAAATGAGAGATATCTAAGAAAATACTGGAAAGTAGACTGAGGTGGTTTGAATTTGTAATGAGTAGAGATAATGTGTATGTGGGTAAAAAGATGATAAAAATGGAAGTACAGGGGAAGAGAAAGCTAATGAGGCCATAAGCAGAGATGGATGGATAAAGTAAAAGAATATCTGAAGGGCAAGGGTCTGACAGGGGAGTCAGTTCAGGGCTAAGCTGTATGGAGAATGCTGATCAAGCACATTGACCACACATAGAAGTGGGAATTGATGATGATGAAGAAGAAATTGTTTGGCACTTGCAGCTCTTTAACCAGCTGTAGTGTCATATTTTTCATATACAGGTCAATTGCCTATATTTTTCTGTTGTATGTAAAACACTGCAGTGGTTGATGTAGTTTGCTGTGCTGTTAATGACAACAGACAACATTAGGAGAACAAACCTGCAACCTACATTAGCTCAATATAAATTAGTATTTTCAGTTTTATTTTAAGATGTAAGTTGGCTAAAGAGTATATAGGTTATACTTCATGTCTGTACATAGAACCACGTCTATTTTCAGTAAACTGTTAAAACAGTTAAAGTGTTTTTAAAAATAGGTTTGCTGTTTCAGTAATTGCTGTTTGCCCTGGCCTGCTAGTCTGGTTAGGGTCACAGATGAGTACCAGAGACCATGGATATTAGATGGGAAAAGTCTAAGACAGACAGCTAATTTATCACAGATGTGTATATATATATACAATATTTACTCCGTTATTCACAGAACTAGTGGTTTTATTAGTGTTTTAACATAGATTATTCTGATGAAGAAATGAGTAGTCAAGCAAAATGACACCTTTTATTGGCTAACTAAAAAGTAAAACTTTGGTATTGTAATCTATCTGGCAGCAAAGAGCTATGATGACTTTATAGTGCCAAACACTTGTATTTTCTTGTCCAACAGGCTGTTGTATCTCGTAAGGTATCATCCAAATAGTTAAAAAATTATGAAAATCCTAAAGGTCACCGGGTAATGACTTATATAGAAGATGAGGAGCTGATAGATGGCCTCTACAACTTCTTGGATGAAGTGCTGTTCGCATCATTCTGGATGTGCTGATGCCAGAGGTTAATAGCCTTCAGTAAATCTCTAATGCGTACAGAAAGTGTGTCTATGAGTAACATCCTCACTTTTTCTTTGTTTTTGATGGGCTCTTATTAATGCTAAACAAACAGCTGAGAGGATTTCTCTGCCAGAGGCAGACAATCTGTTCATGGATGGACCAGCAGACAGTGAGTGGTACGTCATGTGGAAAATAAACTGTCCTTTCTTTTTCTTTTCAGCGCCATTATTCTGTTAAACAGAATGCCCTATAGTTGTTGTGAATTTAGACAAGAATATAAACTAAATATATATAAATGTGAATATATATGTTTAAAGTGACTTTTAAACTATACATTAGTACATTTGTAGTATTGGTAAAATTACATTTAGAAGTATGCCATATGTAGCATTTATTCTAAACTGTACAAGGTCAAGAATTGTGGTTTCAAATGACAAATGCAGAAGTG
The DNA here is from genome assembly GCF_900747795.2 of Erpetoichthys calabaricus. NCBI lineage: Eukaryota > Metazoa > Chordata > Cladistia > Polypteriformes > Polypteridae > Erpetoichthys > Erpetoichthys calabaricus. Next base: position 3,614,768 of record NC_041401.2, on the reverse strand, counting down.
TTTCTGGTTGGTATGATTAGAATTTGTTCATTTGTGTGCTTGTTTTTGTTTTGTTTTTTTAGTGAGAGGAAGAGTTTGACAAACTGTACTTGTTTTACAACACTTGGAAGTAAAAGGAAAGCACCACTGAGGCATTTAAACTCGGGATTACATCTCAACCCTACTCAAATAAATATGTCTCTTTCTTTACTTCTCTTTTGCCTTTTTTATTGTTAAAATAACTGTGCATAATAGAGTTGTATATATTTAATGTAACTATTGATGTAAATAATAAAGGACACTTTCTGTTATTGTTAAAGATTGTTGATTAAGTTCTGTATATTTGAAATTGCGTGTCTGTTTTTAGAGAATTGATGTCATCTGGATTTTTTCTTTAATTGTTATAACTGCTTTGTACAGTTGTTATGCATTTTACATTGTTGTTTTATTTATATATAATATATAGAAGCGGGCATGCTGTTGTTTTAATACTTCAGTGTATTTCTTGATCAGTCTGTTTGTTAAATTTAATCTTTGTGAATTCTTTCTTTCAATTCAACTGACCAATCATTATTGATAATTGTAAATATTTCTTGAAATTGTTGCACAATTTATATTGAATAATTATTAATACAATCTTGTTTTTGGTAGTGCTAATAATACTGAGTGTTCTGTTTAAGAGGTGCTGGTCCAATCACCTTGCATATTAACACTGTTAGAACTGATAGATATGACCAGAGCCTCCACTCGTATCCACAGGGTTACAAATGCTGTGCACTCTGCTAGTAATCCCACAAGATAAAAGAGCTTGGAAACTGAGCGTCCTGATCGAGGCTTTGCTGTTCACTTACAAACTTACTCTACAATAATATGGTTCTTACTTATCTTTTATTAGGAGTCACATTTTCAATTACACTTGCATTTTTAACTTAAAATACAGGTTTTACATATGGGAACAAAATTAAAAGAAAAGGATTGTATACGCCTGATAAATAGTCAAAACTTTTGAAGATCAGTATTCTAAAACCATGACTCACAGCTAGGACCTTGTTGTTCTAAGGTCTTGACATTATAGATATAGATATTTCTTCTCAAAAAATGAAAGGAACCCTTTTTAATGAGAGTACAGCATCAAGTCAGTGACACTTGTGGGCTGTTGATCTGCTCAGTTAAGTAACAGAGGGGCTTGTTCATCAGTTTCAGCTGCTTTGGGGCATTGGGGGGGGGGGGGGGGCAACAATGAGACGACCCACAAAACAGGAATGAATGGTTTATCAGGTGGAGGGAGCCCACTGACATTTTTCCTTCCTCATCTGTTTTGTCACTCATTTTGCATTTGGCTACAGTCAGTGTCGCTACTGGTGGCATGAGGCCATACCTGGACCCTACAGAGCTGGCATAGGTAGTCCAACTTCTCCAGGATGGCACATCAACACGTGCCATTGCCAGAAGGTTTGCCGTGTCTCCCAGCACAGTCTTAAGGGCATGGAAGAGATTCCAGGAGACAGGCAGCTAGTTACTTCAGGAGAGCTGGACAGGGCTCCTCGTAGAAGGTCCTTAACCCATCAGCAGGACTCAACAGTTTCTGCTCCTTTGGCCAAAGAGGAACAGGATGAGCACTGCCAGAGCCTATAAAATGACCACCAGCAGGCAGACCACCGGTGTGAATGTCTCTGACCAAACAATCACAAACAGACTTGAGGAGGGTGGCCTGAAGGTGGCCCAACGTCCTCTAGTGAGCACCAGGGAGCTCGATTGGCATTTGCAATAGAATACCAGAATTGGCAGGTCTACCACTGGTGGGCACCCTGTGCTTTTCACAGACGAGAGCAGGTTCACCCTGAGCACATGTGACAGATGTGAAAGGGTCTGGAGAAGCCATGGAGAACGTTATTCTGCCTGTGGCGTAGTTCAGCATAACCGGTTTGGTGGTGGGTCAGTGATGGTCTATGGAGGCATATCCATGGAGGGACACACAGACCTCTACAGATTAGACAACAGTGGGTACCTTGACTGCCATTAGGTATCTGGATGAAATCCTTGGACCCATTGGCAGACCCTATGCTGGTGCAGTTCCTCCTGCTGCACCACAACGGCCGGCCTCATGTGGTCAGAGGATGAAGGAATTGATCCCATTGACTGCCCCAAGAACACCTCTGGGTGGGACATTATGTTTCAGTCCATCTGACGCCACCAGGTTGCACCTCAGACTGTCCAGGAGCTCAGTGATGCCCTGGTCCAGATCTGGGAGGAGATCCCCCAGGACACCATCCTTCATCTCATTAGCAGCATGCAACCCACAATATTGTCAGGCATGCACACAAGCACATGGGGGCCATACAAATTACTGAGTGCTATTTGGAGTTGCTGCAATGAAATTTTGGCAAAATGGACTCGCCTGCCTGCCTGCCGCATCGTTTTTTTCCTTTGATTTTCGGGGTGTCGTTGAATTCAGCCTTCTGTAGGTTCATCATTTTCATTTCCAACAAACAATGTGCCATCCTTTTGTTCCTAACACACCAGTCCATAGCAGCAGAGACAGCCAGCAAGATTTTTTTTCCTATTAAGATCTCATGTGCTTTCAAAGTGTTCCTTTAATTTTTTTTATATACTATATATATAATACATACTATTGAAAACCACATTGATGTAAACCAGATTTTCAGTATAAACCAATGAGAAATGACAATATAAAAATGCCTTACCAGAAATATCATTGCTAAAATAAATTCTCAGCTGTTCAGATTGAATTATTTAATGGCTATGACTTGACAGACTCAGTGCAGTGTGTGCTAAATGACCAGTTAAGTGGAGTCGTTTACAGCTGTGCAGGGTGTTATGTCAGGGCCATACTGGAGTATACAGACACGGTGTGCTCTTAATATGCTGTTTGCTTGGATACTCATATAGGATGATGTCCAGCTGAACTGTCTGTCATCTCTATCTTGTTACCAGTCGTGATGCTGATGCCCATCAGTGCCTGCTGTACAGTTGGACTCCTGACCTCCTCCAGTCTCAGAGACCCTAAAGACAGTCTGACGTGTTCAGCACACCACTAGGACCTGATGGAGTCAAATGGAGGATAAATGAGATATGAACTACAAACATCTGTCATGTTTTAATCTCTAAATGTAAGTAATATGTATTATAATAAACACATATTTGATGATCTTAAAGAGGTATTTAAAATCCCAAAAGTAATAAAGGTCCAATTAAGTCAAATAATTGAATACCCTGATTAACAGGTGCACAGTCACAAAAACTGCAAAATTATTACTCTTTTAAAGGCATAATATTTGCTCTTCACAGATCGTTTAACAAAGTAAACTTCATTGTAAAAATAATAATTGAAAGTTTACTATTAGCGCTATGATAACTGTGTTTCTTACATTTAACATTGATAACATAGAGACAGCCAATGGATTCTTTAAAGTCACAGTTTTATTGCCGGCTTTCTTAACGTTTTATATTCCCTGATACCTGAACGTGAGAGTGTCAAGTATGTGATTTGTAATAATCTGTAATCATAATACAGCTAAAAAATAAACTTAAATACGTGATTCACAGGCAAGAAACTCACTGGAGCTGCTGGTATATTGAGAACAGACATGAAGACCGAAGAATATTAACATCAGCAAACAAAGAACAGATGGCGATCTGCAGGCAAGAAGGGGCTACAATGGAATATTAGGAACTATGATAGTTTAATCAACGTTTAAAATTGTAATACGTTTATAGCCTTTAAAGTCTTTAAGGTGACTCGTTAAATGTAGGTGACTATTTCATTTGGACATTCGAGTAAACACCAACAGTCAAACATTTGTTTTAATCTGACTGACTTAATCAAGTAGAGCCCACACTTAAGTGTACGTCAATCCATTAAAATTAGGCGGACACAAATGTGTATTGTTATGTTCATTTAAATTTTCTTCAGACGTTGTTCAGTAACGATAAATATCTCATATGCAAACTTTTATTATTATTTTTTCAGAACCGCTACTTCATAAATGACTGTGATAAAAATACACTGCAGTCTTAATAATGCACTCGACAAAGTGCTATAGTGTAAGATATTGACACTAGTAGACTATCGTCGGAGAGGTATTTTATGAATATACACTCCGTCTCTTACAGTCACTTTATCTTGACCGTCCACCTTTAGAAATTATCTTACACGTCCACCTTTAGAAATTACACCCACCTTTCTTTTTACGTATCCAAAAGGCAATTGGCTAAAGTGGCCGATGAATGACAAATAACACCGATTGGCGATTTGTTGAATAAAAAGGTGATTGAGCGTGACGTTTAAATTTGCGATTGGCTGATCAGTGACTGACGTGCGCAAGTTTAATATATGATTGGCTGAAGTCGAAAATGATATTAACGCCCATTTTACTCCGGTCTGCAGCAATATCTACTTGATGTCTGAGGCTTTAGAGCCACGTCATGAGCTCAGTACTACGCATGTCTGAGGCTTCAAATCCCCGTTTGAAGCCCGTCATGACGCAATCTCAGTAGTACTACGCATGTCTGAGGCTTCAAATCCCCGTTCGAAGCCCGTCATGACGCAATCTCAGTAGTACTACGCATGTCTGAGGCTTCGAATCTGGTCGAGGCTTCGAAGCCTCAGTTAACCTAGTGCGCATGTCAGAGGCTTCGGTGTCCCATCACGATCTCAGTACTCAGCATGTCTGAGGCTTCGGCACCCCATCAGGATGCAATCTCAGTACTACGCATGTCTGCTCATTGCTTCGAACCGCAATGCATGGGGGTGGGACATTTCCATTCCTCATGTCAGCTTACTGCTTTGACCCGAGAGTTAGGAAGTTATATTAATTACATTACACTGCATATTCCACCACCAGGTTACAAAATTTCAACAGAGTTGTGATTGGTGAAACAAATCTTTCTGGATCATCAACACAACTGAAATTATTGTGCAGTACATTACTTAGTGTCAAAATATAAAATGACAAATTTTGCATATTAAAATGCTGACTATTAGAATGCATAAGAACAGCTGTACTAATACGGTTCAAAACACTTCCTTCACCATAATACTCTGGCTGTTCTCATAAATATTCCAGTCTCTGTGTTGCACTGCCTCACTTCTATAGTGAACAGTGTTATGCGTGTATTCACTGAATATAGAAATCAACATATATATGATTGTACCGCTACTTCGCGGTTCACTTTTCGCGGATTCACGACTTCGCGGGTTTTTAAATACAAGTGATTGCCCGCCTATCGCGGAAGTTATGTTCCAGACCCATCAGCAACAGGAGAAAATCCGCGATATAGAAAGACCATATAAATAAACATTTTTATAGTTTAAGCCTTAAAATACCCATCCCACATGCTTTAAACACATGTAAACTTATAAAACACACTTTGTTAACACATATGATATGTGGATGTCGGGCTAAGGATATGAGTAACATCTCACTATTATAAAACATTTTAACTTCACGCAAGACAAGACAGTGAGACAGGATAATTGGTGATGTACAGGCTTTTAAATTATTGACACGCAGAGCGACAAGCAGCACAAAGCCAGCACAAAGTCCACTTCTCCTTAGCGTTCATTCAGCTCCCCACCCCCTTGACAATGCGAAGTGGCAGGAGCGTACTGCGCTTCCGGGGAGGGGGGTTTGAGCGAACGTGCGTTCAGCCCTCACACACCCCCACTCCTCCTCCTCCTTCCGAACGTGCAGAGCGACAAGCAGGCATTTTGGCAGAAGCAGCACAAAGTCCATTTCTGCTCAGCGTGAGTTCAGCTGCCCCCCTTCACAAAGCGAGTGCAGACACATCGACGTCTGATCACTGCGTGCAGTGTGCAGTGTTGGTCTGCGGTGTTTAAGAATGTAGAAAGTGTTTAAGAGCATAGGAAGTGTTTATAAGAGAGTGAGAAAGGTTTATAAAGCCTTAAAATATGTATAAATAATAAAATAAATATAGGTCGCTACTTCGCGGATTTTCACCTATCGCGGGGGGGCTCTGGAACGTAACCCCCGCGATAGGTGAGGGATTACTGTATATATATATATATATATATATATTTGCAGCTGGAGATCCACAAAGGGAGAAAAAATGTATCATGTATCATAAAGTAGTTTTTATTCCTGAGCTTTCAACCCCTGCCAGGGGTCTTCATCAGAGGATAATGCTTAGACTTGCAAGAATCAAAGGCAATATATAGCAAAACATTATGTGGATGGGGGGGTGGCTAAATCAGTGTGATGGGGGGGGGGGTATTGGGTGTACAGTTTATTTATTATGAACATGTTCTTCTTAAGTTTACATATGCTGGATTTACGTCCAAGTGTCTGTTGATGGCGTTCTCATTTGATAGCCAAGATTCGGCCAGCTCTCTGCCACTTTTAGTACTGGCCTTAAATTTGACTTGTCCCAGTTAAATGTATGCCCTGTTGATTTAGTATGCGTGTAGATCAATGAAAGTGAGTCCTTTCTTCTGACGGCATTGCGATGTTCCTGTATACAAGTTGCGATTCTTTTTGAAGTTTGTCCTATGTATACTGCTGAGCAAGAACTGCGTGGAATACTATAAACTGCGTTTCGTGTTTCTGCTATCGATTTCTTGTTTTTAGCATTAAAGAGGACCGTGCGCAGATTGTTCGTGGGTTTGTGTGCTATTCTGACGCCTGACTTGGCCAGGATGCCCGCTGTACCTTCTGACACATTGTGGTGATAAGGGAGTGAGTGCCAGGTGAGGTGGGGGTTCTGATTCAGTTCAATTGCTTGCTGAGTTTTTTTGGCGTCTTCTGTGTAAGCTCCGATTAATGAATGTTTTTGAGTATCCGTTTGAAGTTAAAAGATGGAAGAGATAACGTCTCTCATTAATTTTTGTTTCCTTCGTATTACAGTGGGTGTGGACTCTTCTGAATAGAGTTTTAACACAGCTCAATTTATGAGATACCGGGTGGTTGCTGGTGAAGTGTAATATCTTGTTTGATATTCTATATGTTCTATTTACTGTGTTATATGTTGTTTTTATACTGTTTGCTACGATATCACTGTTTCTGTCCCTTCTCATAAATATTCCTTTTCTTCCTCAGGTTCATTATTACTGCTATAATTACTGCATTAATGTTCAATATGTCTGTCAGTCAGTCAGTCATTGTCCAACCTACTATATCTAAACACAGGGTCACGGGGGTCTGCTGGAGCCAATCCCAGCCAGCACAGAGCGCAAGGCAGGAACAAATCCCCGGCAGCATGCCAGCCCACTGCAGGACACACACATACACCAAGCACACACTAGGGACATGTTAGGATCTCCAATGCACCTAACCTGCATGTCTTTGGACTGTGGGAAGAAACCGGAGCACCCGAAGGAAACCCACGCAGACACGGGGAAAACATGCAAACACCACGCAGGGAGGAGCCGGGAAATTAACCCGGGTCTCCTTATTGTGAGGCAGTAGTGTGATCAAGATGTATCTAATGAAAATATGTGTCTTGTTTCATGTGTATGATGAAATGGTAGATCTAGCTAACGTAGAGGGTTTCATTAGTTGTATTAGCTATATTATGTTACAATAGCTAAACTGCAGGTCTTGTACTTTGAACGTTAGGTGAATATACGTGTATCAAGTCTTATTTGCGCATGCTTCGTGTAAAATAAAGACACACAAGAGCATAAAGGTTTGGGGTTTTCCGGCCCCGTATACTGTAAAGAAGATGCAATTTAGGTTATACAGTCCAAGTACATTCACTGGGTTAACTGCTAACAACCATGTGGGTTGATGGGGGAACATTTATAGAGGGGACCGGAATTGAACAGAGGAATGCTGGGTAACGAGGAGTGGTGCAGTCTGGGATACTGATGTCATCAGAGGGAAGTAAGTTGTGGAACTGGATTATCGGGAGGTGATTCAGGGTGTCGTCGTTTCCTTCTTTCTGGGAAAGATAAAGAAAATAAGGTTAGCTGCCTGCCCGTCCCATGGCTTTCGGTTTTCGCGCTCTTACCCGGGTCGTTCTGCGACTCCCCATGCGCGCGTGCGTGACAGGGCCCCCCCCTCAGCCCAGCCCCATCGGGGCGGGCGGACCGGACCGAGAGGTCGTGAACCCGGGAGAGGGCATCGGCATTGGCCTGAAGGTTACCCCGCCTATAAGTGATGGTAAACTTGTAAGGCTGAAGGTCCAAAAACCACCTGGTGACTCGGGGATTCGACTCCCTGTGCAATGCCATCCACTGTAGGGCCGCGTGGTCTGTCATAAGGGTGAACTCCCGACCCAGCAGGTAGTACCTCAGATGTGTAACCGCCCACTTGATGGTGAGGGCTTCCCTCTCCACTGCCGCATACCTGGTCTCCTGGTCCAACAGTTTCCGGCTCAGGTAAAAAACGGGGTGCTCGACACCATCGATGCTCTGGCTCAGCACTGCCCCCAGGCCTGTGTCCGAAGCATCGGTCTGGAGAAGAAAAGGAAGTGAAAAATCAGGTGTGTTTAAGACAGGTGCCGAGGTAAGGGCCGCTTTTAAGTCACGAAATGCTCTGTCAGCTGTAGGATCCCATACCACATACAAAGGAGCCCCCTTTCTTGTCAGGTTAGTCAAGGGTGCTGCCCTCTCAGAGAAACGGGGCACAAACCGGCGGTAGTACCCCGCCAACCCCAAGAAAGCCTGCACCTGTCTCTTGGTACTCGGACGGGGCCATTCCAGGATGTCTTTGATTTTGGAACATTGCGGTTTCACTTGTCCCTGCCCCACTAGGTAGCCTAAATATTTGGCCTCCTTTAAACCAAAAAAACACTTCCGAGGGTTTATGCGGAGACCTGCTTTCGCTAATGTGGCCAGGACAGCATACACCTGCACAATATGTTCCTCCCAGGTGCCGGAATAGATGACGACGTCATCCAGATAGGCGGCACAATAGGACTGGTGGGGCCGTAGCACTCTATCGACCAGATGTTGGAAAGTCGCAGGTGCCCCGTGCAGCCCAAATGGGAGAACCTTATAGTGCCAATGTCCACTAGGAGTACTGAAGGCGGTTTTCTCCTTTGCGGATGCCGTTAAGGGAATTTGCCAGTACCCTTTGGTCATATCAAGAGTAGTCAAGTATTGAGCCGTACCCAGTCGCTCAATAAGGTCGTCTATCCGGGGCATAGGGTAGGCATCAAACTTGGAGACCTGATTCAGACGTCTAAAGTCGTTACAGAACCTCCAGGAGCCATCGGGCTTAGAGACGAGGACGATAGGACTGGACCACGGGCTGTGACTTTCCTCAATAACATCCAAGTCCAACATCCGCTGGATCTCGAGTTCGACCTCCACACGCTTTGCCTCCGGGAGGCGATAGGGCCTTTCCCTGACTACCACCCCGGGATCCGTACTGATGTCGTGCTCAATCAGCGCGGTGCGGCCTGGAGTCTCGCTTACCACCTCGGGGACTGCCAGTATTGCTTGTTCCAACTCCTGGCGTTGGGACAAGGATAAATCCGGTCCGAGGTTAAGTGGCATTTTTTTTGAGAACAGGGAGAGGGTTGTACCGGAGATCGGGGCCTCTTCCTGAACTCTCCACGGCTTCAACAAGTTCACATGATAAACCCTTTCGCGTGGACGACAGTTTGGTTGTCGGACCAAATAATCGACCAGCCCCTTTCTTTCTATAACCTCGTAAGGCCCTAGCCAATGAGCCAATAATTTAGAGTGGGAGGATGGTATGAGCACCATCACCCGATCCCCAGGCTGGAATTCCCTGAGGGTGGAGTTTTTATTGTAGCAACGTGCCTGCGCTGCTTGAGCACGAGTCAGGTGATCTTTAAGAATAGGCCTGATGTGGGCTAACCTATCACGCAGTTGCGCAATATATTCCACTACGTTTGTAGAAGGAAGGGTTTCCTCCTCCCATCCTTCCTTCACTATGTCCAATAGTCCCCGGGGTTGGCGTCCATATAATAACTCAAATGGAGAAAAGCCCGTGGAAGCTTGGGGTACCTCCCAATATGCAAAAAGGACGAGGGGCAAAAGCTGATCCCAGTTCCTACCGTCCGCGCTGACTACCTTGCGTAGCATCTGTTTAAGGGTCTGATTAAACCGCTCGACTAATCCGTCGGTCTGGGGATGATAAACAGATGTTTTCAGATGCTTTATTCGCAGTAACTTGGCCACCTCCCTAAACGTATCCGAAGTAAAGGGAGTACCCTGGTCCGTGAGGACTTCTTTGGGTATTCCCACTCTGGAAAAGAAAAGTACTAGTTCCCGTGCGATTGTTTTAATTGTAGCGGAGCGCAATGGAACCACCTCTGGGTAGCGAGTCGCGTAATCTACCGTAACCAATATATACTTATGGCCGCGGCTTGAAGGCTCCAGGGGACCCACTATGTTTACCCCTATCCTTTCGAAGGGAATATCGACAAGGGGTATTGGCACGAGAGGAGCTCGAGCCCTTCTAGGGATCTGGCGAATCTGACAGTCAGGGCAGGATTGACAGAAACGTCGGACCTCCTCGTTAATACCGGGCCAATAAAATCGGAGCTTTAATCTCTCCAACGTTTTTTCGGCCCCTAAATGGGCGCCTAAGAGATGGGCATGCGCTAGTTCACAGACCTCCCGCCGGTAGGTCCGCGGAACTAGCAACAGTTTCCGCATCTCGCCTTCGTGAGTCGCGACTCGATACAACAGATCGTTCTCAAGAATAAAGTAGGGTTCCGTTGGTGTGGGATCACTTGACAAATGGCCATTCACAGCAACAACAGCATTTCTGGCAAACTTTAGGGAATCATCATTCCACTGCTCACGTTTGAAAGAAGCTGGTGTAGCCCTATATTGCAGCTCCACCCGGCTTAGTGGGTCGTCCGTCACTGAATAGGGGTCGGTGCTCCGGCTCGGGCCCTCACCCGGAGGTTCCGGGCCAGGGTCCGTCACCTGAGCACCTTCCTCCGGCCAACCTACGTCATCAGTGTTTGCCGCATGGCACGGCGTGGGAGTCGCAGCGAGTTTCTTTGGTTTACTCACAGCCAGACCCAAGTTATTACTAGGAGTGGATTCTGTCTTGCCGCAATTAATCTTTGACCAGTCGTGCCCCAATATTACTGGGAAGGGGGGTTCCGGGAGAACAGCGACCGCCAGTTGAATCACCGCACCCTTCCAAGCAATAAAACATTTCGCGGCTCTATACGCCCTGGTCTCCCCGTGCACACAGGTAACTTTTAAGCGTTGACTTATCCACTGTCGCGGCAAGACATAACGGCAAGCAACAATAGAGATATTGCTCCCGGAATCAAACCAAGCCCTCACCGAGTATCCATTTACCAAAACCACTCCCACATTCGGAACAGCCAAGGGATGAGACAAAGCACTATACCTTTCTGTCAGGGCCACGCTGCAATCCATTGACTCGACATATAAGGGACAGGCTGGTAAGATGTGGCCGAGCTCCCCGCACTTGAAACAGCGCGGCGGAGCCAGCTTCTCCCGGGGCTTTGCTGGTGCTTCCGCCGCGCGGCGGCTGGGCTCGGGGTGGCTAACGCGTCCCTGTC